>NC_056741.1:1867390298-1867438624 GCF_019279795.1 Protopterus annectens | reverse complement strand
ATCCTCTAACCAGCCTCATGCCTTACGTATTGTATTTACAATTCTCTCTGCCCTACACTACAGATTCTGTGGACTTTTCCACGTCTTTCTCATTTTTCCCCCGAATAACCCCATTTGGATACTTTGGTGATTTTTGAAATAAGAAAATTCGAAACTGCATACCCTCTCCCTGGCTGTAGCACCTTTCCAACTTCAGGTCACTGATCATTTTCTGGACCTTTTCTTGGCTCTTCCCGATCTGTAAATTTGAGTCTCGATGAACCTTCTTCTTCCAGTGTACTACCCTACTCTTGCCATTAGGTGGCCAAATACACACACTGGTTGTCACTGTAAAGTTTAAATAAAAAAAGACCTGCAATAAATCTTCTAACCAGACTCATGCTTACGTTATCTATTTATGATTCTCTCTGCACTACAGTCCAGATTCTTTGGACTTTTCCACCTCTTTCTTATTTTTCCCTTCCAATAATCCCATATGTAAACCTATGCAATTTTTGAAATTATAAAGTTCTAAACTGCATACCTTCTCCCTGGCTGTAGCACCTGTCCAACTTCAGGTCAATGACTGTTTTTCTGGACTTTTTCTTGGCCCCTCCCGCTCTGTAGATTCGAGTCTCAATGAACCTTCTTCTTCCATTGTACCATTCTCCTCTAACCACAAGGTGGCAGCATACACCCATTGTTTGTGACTGTAAAGTTTAAAACAAAAAAGACCTGCAGTAAAACCTCTAACCAGCCTCATGCCTTACGTATAGTATTCATAATTCTCTCTGCACTACACAACAGATTCTGTGGATATTCCACCTCTTTCTCATTTTTTCCCTAAAATAATCCCATATGTATACCTTTGCAATTTTTGAAATAAGAAAGTTCTAAACTGCATACCATATCCCTGGCTGAAGCACCCTTCAACTTCTCAACTTCAGGTCACTAATTTTTTTTTTTTTTTAATTTTTCCTGCCTCTTCCAGCTCTATAGAGTCAAGTCTTATTGAACCTTCTTCTACCAGTGTATCACCCTCCTCTCACCACTAGGTGTCAGCATACACCCATTGATTGTGACTGTAAAGGTTAAAATAAAAATGACCTGCATTCAATCAACTAACCAGCCTCATCCCTTACATGTTGTATTTATAATTCTCACTGCACTACAATACAGATTCTGTAGACTTTGCAACCTCTTTCTCATTTGTCCCTTCAATAATCCCTTTGCAATTTTTGAAATAAGAAAGTCCTAAACTGCATACCTTCTCCCTGGCAGTAGCACCTTTCCAACTTCATGTCAGTGATTGTTTTTCCTGGACTTTTTATTGGCTCTTCCCAATCTGTAGATTTGAGACTCAACAACATTCTTCCAATGTACCACCCTCCTCTCACCACTAGGCGGGAGCATACACCTACTGATTGTGACTGTAAAGTTTAAAACAAAAGAGATCTGCTGTAAATCCTCTAAGCAGCCTCATGCCTTATGTATTGTATTTGTAATTCTCTCTGCCCTACACCACAGCTTCTGCAGATTTTACCTCCTCTTTCTCATTTTTTCTCTCCAATAATCCCATATGTATACCTTTGCAATTTTTGAAATTAGAAAGTTATAACCTGCATACCTTGTCACTGGCTGTAGCACCTTTCCAACTTCAGGTCACTGATTGTTTTTCTGGAGTTTTTCTGAGCTCTTCCCGCTCTGTAGATTCCAGTCTCAATGAAACTTCTTCTTCTAGTGTGCCACCCTCTTCTCACGACTAGGTGGCAGCATACATCCATAGACTGTGACTGCAAAGTTTAAAACAAAAAACACCTGCAGTAAATACCTTAATCAGACTCATGCCTTATATACTGTATTTATAATTCTATCTGCCATGCACTACAGAGTCTGTAGATTTTGCCACCTCTTTCTCATGTTTTCCATCCAGCAATCCCATATGTATACCTTTGCAATTTCTGAAATAAGAAAGTTTTAAACTGCATACCTTCTCCCTAGCTGAAGAACATTTCCAGCTTCAAGTCACTGATTGTTTTCTGGACTTTTTCTTGGCATTTCCAGCTCTGTAGATTCAAGTCTTGACAAACCTTTTTCTACCAGTGTACCACCCTCCTCTCTCCACTAGGTGGCAGAATGCACCCATGATTGTAACTGTAAAGTTTAAAACAAAAAAAAAACATGCAGTAAATCCTCTAACCACCCTCATGTCTTACGTATTGTATTTATAATTCTCTCTGCCCTACACTGCAAATTCTTTGGACTTTTCTACCTCTTTCTTATTTTTTCCCTCCAATAATCCCGTATATATATCGTTGCAAATTTTCAAATAAGAAAGTTCTATACTGCTTATCTTTTCCATGGCTTTAGCACCTTTCCAATTTCAGGTCACTGAGTGTTTTCTGGACTTTTTCTTTGCTCTTCCCACTCTGTAAAATCGAGACTTGACGAAACCTTTTCCTTCCAGTGTACCACCCTCTTCTCACCACTAGGTGGCAGCATACACACATTGATTGTGACTGTAAAGTTTAAAACAAAAAAAAGACCTGCAGTAAATCCTCTAACCAGGCTCATGCCTTGCATATTGTATTTATAATCCTCTCTCTCTGCCCTAGACTACATATTCTGCAGACTTTTCCACCTCTTTCTCATTTTTTTCACTTGAATAATCTGAGATGTATACTTTTGCAATTTTTGAAAAAAGAAAGTTCTAAACTGCATACTTTCTCCCTGGCTGTAGCACCTTTTCAACTTCAGGTCACTGATTGTTTTTCTGGACTTTTTATTGACTCTTCCCGCTCTGTAGATTCAAGTCTCCACCAACCTTTTTCTTCCAGTGTACCTCCCTCCTACACTACAGATATTACAGACTTTTCCACTTCTTTCTCATTTTTTCACTCCAACAATCCCATATGTATACCTTTGCAATTTTTGAAATAAGAAAGTTCTAAACTGCATACTTTCTCCCTGGCTTTAGCACCTTTCCAACTACAGGTCACTGATTGTTTTTCCTGGACTTTTTCTTGGCTCTTCCTACTCTGACTATTCACGTCTCAAAGAACCTTCTTCTTCTTGTGTACCATCCTCCTCTCACCACTAGTTGGCAGCATACACCCACTGATTGTGACTATAAAAAGACCTGCCATAAATCATCTAACCAGCTTTATGCCTTGCATATTGTATTTATAATTCTCTCTGCCCTACACTACAGATTCTATGGGCCACTTCTTACTCATTTTCTTTCCATTAATTCCATATGTATACCTTTGCAATTTTTTAAGTAATAAAGTTCTAAACTGCATACATTTTCCTTGCCTGTAGCACCTTTCCAACTTCAGGTCACTGATTGATTTTCTAGACTTTTTCTTGGCTCTTCCCTCTGTAGATTTCAGTCTCGACAAACCTTCTTCTTCCAATGTATCACCCTCCTGTTGCCACGAGGTGGCAGCATATACCCTTTGACTCTGACTGTAAAGTTTAAAACAAAAAAGACCTGCATTAAATCCTCTAACCAGCCTCTTGCCTTACGTATAGTATTTATAATTCTCTCTGAGCTACACTACAGATTCTGTTGTCTTTTCCACCTCTTTCTTATTTTTTCCTTCCAATAATCCCATATCTATACCTTTGCAATTTTTACAATAAGAAAATTCTATAATCTTTTCCCTGGCTGTAGCACCTTTCCAACTTCAGGTCGCATATTGTTTTTCTGTACTTTTTCTTGGCTCTTCCCTCTCTGTAGATTTGAGTATTGATGATCCTTCTATTCCAGTGTGCCATCCTACTCTCACCAGTAGGTGGCAGCATAAGTCAATTGTTTTTGACTGTAAAGTTTAAAAATATAAAGACCTGCAGTAAATCCTCTAACCACCCTCATGCCTTACGTATTATATTTATAATATTCTCTGCCCTACACTACATAATCTGTGGACTTTTACACCTCTTTTTCATTTTTTCCATCCAATATCCCCATATGTATACCTTTGCAATTTTTGAAATAAGAACGTGCTAAACTGCATGCCTTCTTCATCGCTGTAGCACCCCTCCAACTTCAGGTCACTGATTTTTTTTTGGTCTTTTTCTTGGGTCATACCGCTCTCTAGATTCAAGTCTCCACTAACCTTTTTCTTCCAGTGTACCACCCTGCTCTTGCCACTAGGTGGCAGCATACACCCATTGTTTGTCACTGTAAAGTTTAAAAAAAAAGACCTGCAGTAAATCCTCTAACCAGGCTCATGCCTTCCATATTGTATTTATAATTCTCTCTCTGCCCTACACTACAGATTCTGCAGACTTTTCCATCTCTTTATCATTTTTCCCTCAAATATTTCCAGATGTATACATATATGAAATATGAAAGTTCTAAACTGCATACTTTCTCCCTGGCTGCAGCACCTTTCCAACTTCAGGTCACTGATTGTTTTTCTGGACCTTTTATTGGCTCATTCCATTCTGTGGATTTAAGCATGGGTGAACCTTCTTTTTCCAGTGTACCACCCTCTTCTCACAACTAGGTGGCAGCATGCACCCACTGATTGTGACTGTGAAGTTTAAAACAAAAAACCTGCAGTAAATCCTATAATCAGCCTCATCCCTTACATATTGTATTTATTATTCTCTCTGCCCTACACTACAGATTCCAGAGGCTTTTCTACCTCTGTCATTTTTTCCCTCCAATAATCCCATACCTGTACCTTTGTGAAATTTTTAAAATAAGAAAGTTCTAAACTGTATATCTTTTCCATAGCTGTAGCAACTTTCCAACTTCAGGTCACTGATTTTTTTCTGGACTTTTTCTTGGCTCTTCCTGCTCTGTAGATTCAAGTGTTGACAAACCTTCTTCTTCCAGTGTCCCACCCTCCTCTCACAACTAGTTGGCAGCATAAACCCACTGATTTTGACGGTAAAGTTAAAAAAAAAACAAGGTCTGCAGTAAACCCTCTAACCAGCCTGATGCCTTACGTATTGTGTTTATAATTCTCTCTGGCCTACACTATAGATTCTGGGGGCGGGGGGTTCCACCTCTTTCTCATTTTTTCCCTCCATTAATCCCATATATATCTATTTGCATTTTTTGAAATAATAAAGTTCTAAACTGTATACCTTCTCCCTGGCTGTAGCACTTTTCCAACTTCAGATCACTGATTTTTTTTTTGGACTTTTTCTTGGCTCTTCCCGCTCTGTAGATTCAAGTCTCGACAAACCTTCTTCCAGTGTACCACCCTCCATTTGCCACTGGGTGGCAGCATACACCATTGATTGTGCCTGTAAAGTTTAAAACAAAAGAGACCTGCAGTAAATCCTCTAATAAGCCTCATGCCTTAAGTGTTGTTTTTATAATTCTCTATGCCCTACACCACAGATTATATGCACTTTTCAACCTCTTTCTCTTTTTTCCCTTCAATTATCCCATATGTTTACCATTTCAGTTTCTGAAGTAAGAAAGTTCTAAGGTGCATACCTTCTTCCTGGTTATAGCATCTTTCCAACTACAGATTAATGATTGTTTTTCCTGGACTTTTTCTTGGCTCTTCCCGCTCTGTAGGTTCAAGACTTGACAATCTTCTTCTTCCACTGTACCACTCTCCTCTCACCACTAGATGGGAACATAAACCCAATGATTGTGACTGTAAAGTTTAAAACAAGTTGGACCTGCTGTAAATGCTTGAAGCAGCTTCATGCCTTACGTATTGTATTTGTAATTCTGTCTGCCGTACACCACAGCCTCTGCAGATTTTGCCTCCTCTTTCTCATTTTTTCCCTCCAATAATCCCATATGTATACATTTGCAGTTTTTGAAATTAGAAAGTTGTAACCTGCATACCTTGTCACTGGTTGCAGAACCTTTCCAACTTCATGTCACTGATTGTTAATTTTGCCTCCTCTTTCTCATTTTTCCCTCCAATAATCCCATATGTATACATTTGCAGTTTTTGAAATTAGAAAGTTGTAACCTGCATACCTTGTCACTGGTTGCAGAACCTTTCCAACTTCATGTCACTGATTGTTTTTCTGGACCTTTTCTTGACTCTTCCCTCATTGAAGATTAAAGTCTGGATGAACATTCTTTTTCCAGTGTACCACTATCCTCTCTCCACTAGGTGGCAGCATACACCCATTAATTAGGACTGTAAAGTTTATAACTGCAGTAAATCCTCTAACCAGGCTCATCCCTTATGTATTGTCTATATAATTCCCTCTGCACTACACAACAGATTCTGTGTACTTTTCCAACTCTCTCTCTATATCCCTCCGATTATCCCATATGTTTACCATTTCAGTTTTTGAAATAAGAAAGTTCTAAACTGCATACCTTCTCCTTATCTATAGCATCTTTCCAACTTCAGGTCAATGATTGTTTTTCCTGGACTTTTTCTTGGCTCTTCCCACTCTGTAGACTCAAGTCTCGACAAACCTTTTTCTTCCAGTGTAACAACCTCCTCTTGTCACTAGGTGACAACATGCACCCACTGATTGTGACTGTAAAGTTTAAATCAAAAAACACCTGCAGTAAATCTTCTAACCAGCCTCATGCCTTACATAATCTATTTATGATTCTCTCTGCACTACACTGCATATTCTGTGGACTTTTCCACCTCTTTCTAATTGTTCCCCCTCCAATAATCCCATATGTAAACCTATGCAATTTTTGAAGTAATAAACTTCTAAACTGCGTACCTTCTCCCTGGCTATAGCACCTTTCCAACTTCAGGTCACTGATTGTTTTTCTGTACTTTTTCATGGCTCTTCCTCCTCTGTATGTTCAAGTCTCAATGAACCTTCTTCTTCCAGTGTGCCACCCTCCTCTCTCCACTAGGTAGCAACATACACCCATTGATTGTGACTGTAAATGTTTAAAACAAAAAACACCTGCAGTAAATCCTCTATCCAGGCACATGCCTGGTGTATTTTATTTATAATTCTCTCTCTGCCCTACACTACAGATTCTGCAGACTATTCCACCTATTTCTCCTGTTTTCCCTTGAATAAATTTGTCATTTTTTGAAATAAGAAAGTTCAAGACTGCATACCTTCTCCATGGCTGTAGCACCTTTCCAACTTCAGGTCACTGATTGCTTTTATGGACTTTTTATTGGCTCGTTCCACTCTGTAGATTCAAGTCTTGATGAACCTTCTTTTTCCAATGTACCACCCCCTCTCGCCACTAGGTGGCAGCATGCACACAGAGATTGTGACTGTAAATTTAAAACAAAAAAGACCTGCACTAAATCCTGTAACCAGCCTCATGTGTTATGTATTGTATTTATAATTCTCTGTGTCCTACAGTATAAGTTCTGCAGACTTTCCCAGCTATTTCTCGTCTTTTCCTTTCAATAATCCTATGTCTATAGCTTTCCATTTTTTAAAATAAGAAAGTTCTAAACTGCCTATCTCTTACCTAGCTGTTGCACATTTCCAACGTGAGTTCACTGATTGTTTTTTTGGACTTTTTTCTTGGCTCCTCAAACTCTGTAAATTTGAGTCTCGAAGAACCATTTTTTCCAGTGTACCACCATCCTCTGGCCACTCTGTGGCAGCATACACTCATTGTTTGAGACTGTAAAGTTTAAAGCAAAAAAGCCCTGCAGTAAATCCTCTAACCAGCCTCATGCCTTACGTATATCTATACTTTGCAATTTTTAAAATTAGAAAGTTGTAAACTGCATATATTTTCCCTGTCTGTAGCACCTTTCCAACTTCAGGTCACTGATTGGTTTTCTAGATTTATTTCTTGGCTCTTCCCATGTGTTAGATACGTATCTCGACCAAACTTCTTCCAGTGTACCATTGACCTTCACCACTAGGTGGCAGCATGCAACCATTCAATGTGACTACAAAGTTTAAAACAGAAAAGATTTGCAGTAAATACCCTAACCAGCCTCATTCCTTACGTATTGTATTTATAATTCCCTCTGCCCCACACTACATATTCTGTGGACCTTTTCACCTCTTTTTCATTTTTTACATCCAATAGTCCAATATGTATACCTTTGCAATTTTTGAAATAAGAAAGTGCTAAACTGCATGCCTTCTCCCTGGCTGTAGCCCCTTTTCAACTTCAGGTCACTGATTGTTTTTCTGGACTTTTTCTTGGCTCTTCCTACTCTGACTATTCAAGTCTCAAAGAACCTTCTTCTTCCAGTGTACCACCCTCCGCTCGCCTCTAGGTGACAGCATACATCCATTGATTTTGTAAAGTTTAAAATAAAACCTGCACTAAATCCTCTAACCAGCCCCATGCCTTTCATATTGTTTTTTATAATTCTCTCTGCACTACACTACAGATACTGTGGACTATTTTACCTCTTTTTCATTTTTTCCCTTGAATCATTCCCATATGTATACTTTATCAATTTTTGAAATAAGAAATTTCTAAACTGCATATCTTCTCCCTGACTGTAGCACCTATCCATCTTCAGGTCACTGATTGTTTTTCTGCACTTTTAATTGGCTCTTCCTGCTCTATAGATTTGAGTCTCGACAAACCTTCTTCTTCCAGTGTACCACCCTCCATTCTCCACTGGGAGGCAGCATACACCCATTGATTGTGAGTGTAAAGTTTAAAGCAAAAGAGACCTGCAGTAAATTATCTAATAAGCGCCATGATTTACGTATTGAATTTATAATTTTTCTCTCCCACACTAAAGATTCTATACACTCTCCATCCAACAATCCCATATTTATATGTTTGCAATTTTCTAAATAAGAAAGTTCTAAACTGTATACCTTCTCCCTGGCTGTAGCACCTTTCCAACTTCAGGTCACTAATTTTTTTTCTGTACTTTTTCTTGGCTCTTCCCACTCTGTAGGTTCGAGTCTCGATGAATCTTCTTCTTCCAGTGTACCACCCTCCTCTTGTCACTAGGTGGCAGCAGACAGCCATTGAGTGTGACTGTAAAATTAAAAAAAAAGACCTGTAGTAAATCCTCTAACCAGCCCCATGTCTGACGTATTGTATTTTTAATTTCCTTTGCCCTACACTACATATTATGTTGACTTTTCCACCTCTTTTTCATTTTTTCCTTTCCAATAATCTCATATGTATACCTTTGCAATTTTTGTAATAAGACAGTTCTAAACTGCAGCCCTCCTCCCTTGCTGTAGCAACATGCACAGGCCTCTATGCCTCAAAAACAGATGATGAAACTGGCTGAAAACATTCTTAGCTTGATCAGGGGTTCCCATCTCCCTCCAGATAAGAGGCCTAGGCAAGACAATGATTATGAATCTTCAGATAGGGTTTCTATTTCTTCTGATTCCTCTTCAGATCAGGAATTATCTATACCTGCCTATGAGGATTCTGATGCAGAGGAGTCTATACCATCTGGTAGTTTTGTGCCCTCTCCAATTGTTGCAGGTGTCTAGTGTGGAGCATGCCAAATCAGGCATTGTACTCGATGATTTCTGGAAAGAATGAATACTACAGGGAGACAATGACCTCTTTCTTCATGGATGCAAAAACATCCGTAATGAGATGCGCCACATAGTACTTTCTGACCGCTGTGCCAGTCTGGTGGTCACAAAAAGAGGTTGCTGTGAACCTGTGTTTCTATATCTCTTAGAATGCCTTCTGTATTTAGTCGATGTGGTAAATCATGGGAACTCAGTTATTTCCAAAGGGGATGACGAAACATTATTTGGCACTGAGATTATGGCCATGGGTCTGACACCAGTTGGTGGTGTCAGTAAGGCATATCTGTAGGATGTCAACATCAGTCGTGTATTTAGTAGCTCACAACTTGCAATTGTGTGCTAACCTTGTCACCCCGAGTGTCTTGGTGTAGGCCTGTACTTGTGAGAAGTAGATGCCGAGCAGCAGATGACCCATTGGCGATACGGCTGAAATTTCACCCATGACTAGTTGGCAGACTTAGTATGAGTCTGCCATTTTTACGCAGTGTCTTCTATCCGTCAGCCAATTTACAACCAACCGACTGATATAAAGGTTGATGCCTGGTTAGGTGTGTTTTTCAATAATTACACAGTGTGGAATGATATCAAAGGCTGTGTGAGGATGGAGGTAGGCTATATGGACTGCCTCACCTTCATCCACAGCACTGGTGTTTTATGTTGAGAAGTAAACCAGGTATAACAGGCATGATTTCTCCCTTTCAGAAAGCTAAATTGCATGTGGTCTGCCATTTGGACATTTCAAAAATATTGGTTAATCAGGTCCGTGTCAATGCATTTCATAGCTTTAGAAATGTACGTGAGGCTAAGCGGGAGTTGATAACTACCAGGGTCTATATTCACTCCCTTTCTGTAGTGTGATGACTGCAGCAGTGTACCATTCGGTAGAGACAAAACCTGAATAGAGGCTGTGACTAAAGAGGGCACACAGATGTGGTGCCAGTTCACTTTCTAGTCTATGTAGAACAGAGCCATGGATGTTATTGGGTGTGCTGGAAGCTGTAATTTTGTCGTTGGTCAATGCAAATGCAACTTGTGCCGCAGTAATGCTTGGTGCCTGCCATGATTCTGGTATTGTGATATGTGCTTTAGGGGTGGAGAGAGGGGTATAGTTGGCACTGAATCTGTGTGCCAGTGTGTTGGCAATATCTGTTGGCTCAGTATACAAGCTGCCGCTGAAGATTATCTTAGAACAATATGTGGGTATAGATAGGGAGGCTACTGATATAGGTACAGAAGGTTTTGTCATTGTTTTTAGTGTTTGCTGCAATTCAGCTATCATAGCTGGCATTCGAGGATTTGATGAGGTATTTCTACTTTTTGTTGAGGTGAAGAAGGGAGTGTTAGCACTCTTGGGACTACACCATGTTCTGGAACAGTTTCTTCATTCTATAGGTGAGATTATTAATGGAAGGTTAACAGTAGATTGGATGACTTATATTGAGTATAAATGTACCGCATGCCAAACTTTTGTCAAAATATACAACAAAACAAAGCAAGCAATTGAAAAATATTAAAAAATAACTCTTTGTCGGAATATGATATCAAACTGAATGAATCAAATGTTGCAGCTAACCCATGCTATGTATGTTGATGGCTGTGTAATATGTAGCATACATTCTGGGACAGAGATGCAACATGGAATGGTGAAAGCGTGGTGGGTGATAAATGATAAGCAGCCAGATCAAAGGCACTGTTACTTGTTTGGTAAATGGAGTTTATCTGAGACAGAATTTCTAGTTCTCCTTGTGTGTGCAACAGGGCTAATTACAGAAACCTTTTTGTTACACAGAAAGATGCAAAAAAGAGTATGAGATAAGTGTCAAACAGGGAATGAATCATAAATGCAATCAGCTTCCCAGGTACCCAGCTTCAAAGATGTTTTATTTTTTATTTTTGATAGAACACTGTTTAAGTAGAAAGCAACCCCCTGTGGTTTGTGAGTGAGGACTGCATTCAGCTGCAGACAGCCTCTGGGACAATGTGGATTACACCAGTATGAGTCCCACTTTGTGCATTAAATGGGTAGCATTTACCAAGTCAAGTTATTATAAGATCAGTAGCTGCATTTATTCCAAAGTACTTAGTTTAAATAGGGGGATTAAATAGACAGACATTTAACTGTTATGCATACTACTGTGGTGCCGTCACCACAGGAGGTAGGTGTTTCTCTATTCATAATGAAATCATATGACCTTTTATCATTAATTATAGGTTTTGCATTCTTTTTGGCTGAGGTCCATAGGCAGCACACTGTAGCAGATGTATTATTTCTCATCAGATATCCAAGTGTATAGCAGGACTGTTGTTTATTTTCATATACATGTGTGTACAACTGTGGGTAGACTGATACCAAGGGGCTGTTGGAACAAAGTTAAAAAATCAAAATATAACAATAGAATTAAACAAGGAACACAATAGGAATTCATTTAGCTGTACATGCCACAACCTAAACAGGTAGTTATAACTGTGTATTAGGATGGATATTAGCAAGCAATGGCATGCAAAAACTATGGAAGATAGGAAGTGCTGAGAATTTAGATAAATGTATAATAAGATTGATAAAATACATGCCATTGTGCATGTTAATAATAATAATATAGCCATGGGGTTGTGTGGTATGGTGCTAGCAAGTATAACTATATGAAAACCAGAATGCTATAGCTAGCGATGGCTTTCTGGCATTTGCCACTCAATGGAACAGTTACGAGTGGTGTTGCTTTGAGAAGGATCTGAGTCAGTAGTGTCATGACCTGCACAGTGTGTTATCATGATGAACTTGTCTCCTGCTCAACCTTGGTGTCATGTAGTTGTGCTCTTGTGTAGTACAACGATAATGTCAGACCAGCATTTGGTGATGCCACCAAAGGAATATAAGCCACAATGGTGCAGCGGTAGCATTGTGGCCTCACAGCAAGAGGTTATCCTTTTCAATTCTGGACTGGAGTGCCTTCTGTGTGTTGTTGGCATGTCCTCCATGCATTCAAGTGGCATTCCAAAGACATGCTTGAATGGGCGTGCCTTCACTGATGGTTGGGTGTTGGGCTGTCAACATGGCACCATAAAAATCTACTGCCAAAGATTAGTGATTCAGAGTTCTTTTGTGTCAATGCCTAAACAATGACAAGCTGAAACGACAATAAAAACTAAATGAAGGGAGATGATATGTGAGAGAGATGACATGATTATAAATGCAGAGGTATCATAATACTTTCCACATGGCCATATTTCTTCATTTGAGTTCTTCCTAATTTTGGAGAATAATTGCTCCGTGGTGCTGTGACGTATACTGTGGTAGACCTTTTACACTAAATCATTCACTTTGTAAGTATTTTGATAAATTCTACTTCTATTTGTTTAAGATGTCACGTAGTAATCTTGTGCATTTCATTCCCCCTCTGTGATCTTATTGTTTGTGCTGTGAAAGTTTACATACTTGGCTACTTTGTCAGTATTTCTCTTCAAATGTCTTTAGAGAAGATTAATGGTATTGAGTAGTTTATCTTTCTCCTTTGCATAGATAACGGGAAATTACTGGATTCTTAAATAATAGTATCAGTTTATAATTTATCTGTTATCCTGACTAATCCACTACACCATATGTATGGCTCTTTTGTAGCATATCAATTTTATATGGACTAATACCTTGTACGAGAATGGGCTAGGGGAAGTTGCCACCTGAATGGCACCTAACACCAATGTTGGTATGTTTCTGCATCTTCAAGTTTCTACACTGTCATTTTTTCCTTTCCTGGAATCAGTGGGCCTAAGAGTATTGTGGACTTTTTTATCCTGTGAGTTGTGTACACAGGTGTCCTGTTTTTTTATTTTAACATAGTTTTGTCCATGATATTTGCTATATAGAATACATTGTATACAACAGTGTCAAACCTATTAAGTTGTAGCTGATTAAAAAAAATGAAACATACATTGCTAACTAGTCTGTTACCTTCTACTACTTTCCACTATAGCTGCTTTTGTGTATTATATGTATTAATAGATTATAGAATTTTGATGTTGCACAGAATTTAAAGGAAAAGTATGTCATGCCCTTGCAAGTTAGAACTTGAATAGCGTACTAGAAACCAATAAAAACCAAGCGGAAACAAACGTATATAGAAAAGCTATTTACTCTTAGCGCTTTCGGTAAAACAAATGCTTCACCTTCTTCAGATAAAAAATGTGTCAATTAAAACACTTTATATACAGTCCTGTGTAACACATAGTAATTTACTAATTGGCAATTAGAATTTAAACCAACACAGCATCCAAGTATTCAAAAGCAGCTCCTGAAACATGTTCACATTAGAAATATGTAAATGTGATCCACATATAAACAGATCATCTCAAAACTTTAATAACACATATTAAATGTATGTGAATAAAATTAAAAATGAAATTTCAAATATACCTTTTAAACAATATTATGCATACATATGTTTAATATCTAAACAAATCAGCGTCTCATAGATAATAATTTGAGAACGCATTTAATAGATATTTGTTCGTTCGGACCAGGAGGTATATAAGCAACTGTCCTCAGCGCGATTTAGAGCGATTTAGCGTGGAGCTGCTACCGTTGCACACTAGGGCAGCGCTGGTTAATCAGATTTAAACTATTAGGGCTACCTAAAGTCGACTCTTCAAATTTTCCCTTAAAACTACCTTCCTCGAACTATACTACTGATCTAATCAGCGTATCCTTTAACTAAAAAGATCATCTCTACTTGACTCCAAGTAGACTATTCTCTATCTGTTAAAGCTAGCACTTGCTCCTACAGTACTTATTACCTTGATACGGCACTCTTGTCATAGATAGTACCCCAAAAAGGCAAACCCCCATTTCTCGGTCACCCACGTCCGCCGGAATCTTTTTAAAGTTTTTGTCTATTCCTTCTAGCATGTCGAGGATCAGTTGCTAGTGTCCTCTCCTGCTCAGCTGGTGAACCTGGGAATATTGAGGCAATGTTACAATTGCCTCATGTACACAGACAACCCTCTCCTCCTCCCACAAAACACAAATACATGCGAGAGATGCAACTATACGGCCAAACTGGAGGCTGAGCTCTCTCAACATAGGACTGGCAAGACCAGTCAGGAGGAGAAGGTTACCACACACACTATAGACCCAGTCTCACATAGTACCATCACAACCTCAAATCATACACATAAACACACAAAGACATACTGGAGGCTCTGATCAAAATCTACCAAAACAGCAGAGGCCAACAAAGCAGACACCCAAACAACCACCACCTCAGAACACAACACCTGCAACACATAGACCTCACAGTCAGAGTGTCAAACAGTCACAGCCCTTAAGGCCAAACACAATGCCAGACACACTAGTCATTGGTGACTCCATAGTCAGACACACTGACGTCCGCTCACCAGACTGAGTAAGGAGAAGGTCACAGTAAGCTGCCTGTCGGGCGCTAGAATCCGCCACATAATGCAAGCACTCAGGTCTCTCAACAGCAGGTACAAATACGACTCAGTCATTGTCCACGCTGGTGTAAATGACCTGAGACGTACCTCCTTGGACTACATGAAAAGAGACATTGAGGAGCTCTCTGATTATGTAGCCCAGGCAGGTATGACCCTGACCTTGAGCAGTATCCTACCTTCACCAAGAATGATGCCACAATACAGAGATAAGATGATCAGCTTTAACAATTGGCTTAAACACTGGTGTCATTCAAAGGGGATCCAGTGTCTGTCTGCCTGGGATGACATGCTGGACAAGCCACGCTGCTTAAGGGACGGCTTGCACCTGTCACCCTGGGATTCTGGATATTGGCAAAGGCTCTTGCCACCCCATAGTGCCTTTTTAGGCAAAGCTCAAATTCTAAACCTACCACCCTAGAACACAAAAAGGAAACAACTAAGGGTAATGCTGCTCAATGCCAGAAGTCTAAATCTCAAAATGCATGCACTCGAGGCCCTTCTCAGTATGGAGAACATCGATGTCTGTGCTGTGACAGAAACCTGGTTCAAGGCTCCTGAGAGCACCCCAGCACTATCAGGTTTTACCTCATATCATGCGTTCCGGCCCCAAAATCCGGACAATACCAAGAAAGGAGGGGGGTATCCATATTCATCAAGGACACCCACACCTCAAGACTGGTGGCAATGCACGATGCATCGGAGACCATCCAGGTGCAATTAACCATAGGCAAGACTGCTCTGCAAATTGTAGCATGCTACAGGCCACCCTCACAAACTCAGGAACCTCACATGGCCTTCCTGAAAACACTAGAGGGGTTAAATGTATCACCAAACACCATCATACTAGGTGACTTAAATTACCCTAATATAGACTGGGAACACTACTCAAGCCCAAACACCCTAGCCCAAAAGTTCCTGGAATTCATAAACTCAAATGCCATGGAACAACTAGTCACCATCCCCACAAGAGGAGATAACATACTTGATCTCATCATCACGAACATGGGAAAACAATGTTCAACACTGGAAGTATACCCCTCACTGGTGAGATCAGATCACAAACTAATCTCGCTGGAGGTCCTCATCCCACCCCCACCTGAAATAAAAAAGACCACAGTAAAGAACTTCTCGAAAGCCGACTTCAGACTTCTAAAGACTAGTGTGGTCTCCTTTAAGGCCCCGAGCCGGGAGAAAACAGTACTCAAGCCGCTGAATCACTTACAAATGCCTTCTACCAGCACCTGCAGGACTGCATGGATAAGGCAATCCCAAGCAAAACAAAGACTCTTTGTACCAAAGGCAAGCATCCAGTCTGGTGGACCCCAGCCATAAACAAACTCTACAACAAAAGGAGGAAGCTACTACAAGATAGAGCAAAATCCTTAAAAGGTAAGACACCCTTGATCACTATAAGTAAAAAACTAAGAGCTCTCATAAAATCATCCAAAGCAAATTTTGAGAGAAAAATAGCTAAAGACTCAAAAGACAATCATAAGGCCTTCTTTAGCTATGTTAGAAACCTGGGAGGAAACTCCCAGATATGCTCAGAACTAGTTCAAAATGATGTGAAGATTACTGATCCTACAGACATTGCCAACATACTGGCTGACAGGTTCAGTGCAAACTTCTCCCCCCCCCAAAAGGAGAGATATCTATACCAAACGATTGCAGCCCCCCAAACATCTCCAACGCCCAAGTGAGAACTGCTCTCTCCAAAGCAAAAAACACAGCATCCATGGGACCTGATGGTGTCCCCGGCTGTGTGCTCCACGAACTCAATGATGAAGTAAACCCACAGCTAGGACAGCTGTTTAATCAAAGTCTTACCTCTGGATACGTACCCAGGGAGTGGCGCACTGCAACTGTGGTCCCATTTCACAAAGGCGGTGCCTCCACCGACCCTGGAAATTACCGGCCCATTAGCTTGACAAGCCTTATCTGCAAAGCCATGGAGAGGATCATAATGGACCTCATAAATAAAGACATAGGGAATTTGCAGACTTTGGATCCAACCCAGTTTGGCTTTGTCAAAGGCAGATCATGCCTTTTAAACTTGGTTGACTTTTTCGAAACAGTCACCAAAGCCATTGATGAGGGAAAGGCAGTCCATACAGCCTACCTTGATCTGGCGAAGGCCTTTGATACAATACCCCACTCGGGTATCATTGAAAAACTCATCAGCTTAAATGTTAACCCATACATCACAAGATGGGTTGCAAACTGGCTGAGTGACAGAACCCACAGGGTCAGAGTTGCTGGCGCCATGTCAGACTCAAAGCCTGTCACAAGTGGTGTCCCACAGGGCTCAGTCCTGGGCCCACTCTTGTTTGGCATCTACTTTTCCGAAGTACAAGCAAACACAGGAGGGTTATGGCTGACAAAGTTTGCAGATGACTGCAAACTAGGCGCCATAGTAGAAAACACATCTGACACAGATATCCTTCAGAAGGGTCTCACAGAAACGGATAACTGGTGCCAGAGCCATGGCCTAAAGTTAAATGCCAAAAAATGCATAGTCATACCCTTCGGGAAAAACAAGGTTATCCCTAGCTACCAAATAGGTGGCAATCCACTGAGCACAGAAGAAGTTATCAGGGACCTGGGGACCCAGGTTGATAGTAGTCTGTCATTCGACACCCATGTAGCTAAAGTAGTTAGGAAGACCTTCTACATTGCCCACCTTATCATGAAGGGATTCTCATCTAGATCAAGGGAGGTCATAGTCTCCCTTTACTCATCACTCATCAGACCAATGATTGAGTACAATGCCCCATTCGGAATGTATCTGACCCGACACTTGCAGCAGCTGGAGAGGCCACAAAAGTTCCTCACCAAAAGGATAAAGGGTCTCAAAATCTGTCCTATGCTGCCCGACTGAAAGAACTCCAGCTCTATTCAGTCACTTACCGCTTGCTCAGAGGTGACCTTTGCCTAACATACAAGGCCATGTCAAACCCAGATTTGATGAATATGCTTCACCTCAAAAATCTAGATCCATCAGAGCCACAAGGGCGGGAGACTTAAACCTCGACACGGCTATTAATAGGACGTGCTGGAGGGATAGATTCATCACCCAAAGACTCCCTATGCTGTGGAACAAAATCCCAGTATATGTGAGGCAGAGCACCTCGCTGGCCTTGTTCAAGAAAAATCTTGACCAATGGATGGGAGATCGCAGATATACCCCAGGGATTACCTCAGTGTCACTGCTCGACAGAGGCACAGCAAAATAATGGGTATAGTTCCCCATACTAAAGGGGTGGCATAAGCCACAAAACGATGGGCTAGGCTTGTAAATGCCCTCGGGCAGATAGCCTAGTATGAACCTATGAACCTATGAACCTATGAACCTCATCTGCCACTCAAGTTCATCTAATTCCAAAATTAGTTGCCAGGGGCCACCCCTCAAATCACGGCTTCTACTATGTAAGACTACAAATGTAAAATTAAAATGATGGTCTGAATGGTCAAGAATGTGTTTAGCCAGAGCGTTCTTCGTGTTGCTTTTACTAATATCATAGGTATGCTCATAAATACACTGTTTGAATTTTCTCTCGGTTTTACCGATGTAGAAAGCAGTGCACTGGTTACACATAGCAGCATATATCACCCCTTTAGATTCACAATTGAATCTGCTCCTAATGAAGTATAATTTGTCATTAATGAAGACTTCTTTAGTTACTCGAATATTTTTGCATTGGGCACAAGCCACACATTTAAAAATACCATTAAAACCTAGCCGTCGTGGTTTCATCCTTTTTTCTAGAAGGGCTTTTAGGTTTAAATTCCTCCTATATGTGATCTTGGGATGCTGACCTAGATTCTTACTCAGAACAGGGTCCTCAATAACCACGCTCCAATTTTTATTTAATAGTTGTCTAATATAAACATGGTCGACCGAAAAAGTACATAAAAAATGAGTTTGAAAGACTCTGTTGTTCAAAAGAAAATCTTCAGAAACCTGTTCGTTGGTTAATGATGTTGTTGTAGACGAAAGAGCTCCCAATAATGGTTTAAAATGGCCCTCACGACTTGTAACCACTACTTCATGCTTAATGCTGACAATTAAATTGATTGGGTACCCTGTATTAGAAAAAAATTTTTCTACATTCTGACATTCAGCTACAAAGTCACAGAAATCTGTGACCATTCTAGCCGGCCTTACCATTTGCCCTTTCACCACTGCTTTCTTTTGGTGAAAGGGGTGGCAGCTGTCATAGTGCAGGAGGGCATTGGAGTATGAAGGTTTTCTGTAGATTTTGCTCTTATATTTTAAATTAGGGCCATCTTTATATAGTAGAATGTCTAAATAGCTAATGCTATTCTCATCCACTTGATAGGTGAAATGCAAGAAGTTAGTTAATTTTCTAATCTCAGAAATAAACAAGGGAACACCTTCCTTAGAACCCTTCCACATAAGTAACATGTCGTCCTGGTATCTAGTGTACCAGGAGACATGTTCTCTAAACAATGGATGTGGAAAAAGCCGGTTGTTCTCCCATTGTGCCATGACGATGTTTGCAAAGCTCATTCCACAAGGGGAGCACATAGCTACTCCTGATGTTTGTAGAAAGATGTCGGCTTCAAATGTTACAAAATTGTAAGAAAGAATTAGTTCTAATAAGGTTTGCAGTATGTAAATGGTGTTATCTGAAAGTTTCCTTGCAGTCAAAAAGTCCCTAGTCTATTCCAGACCCAGGTTGTGAGGAATAACAGTATAAAGGTCTCTCACGTCTATAGTGACAAAGCATGAGTCAGCCTGATAGTCTAATTTATCAATACTACTCAAAAACGCCCACAAATCTTTACAAATCTGCACTTCATTGTCAATCAAGGGTTTTAGTATACTGTCTACATGCTTTGCACAAGCATAAGTGATAGACCCACATCCGTCTACAATTGGTCTAACAGGTGGATTTTAAGTTCACTTATGTAGTTTCGGGATTCCGAAATAAATTTGAATTCTTGGGGCTAGTATAGAAAGATATTGATGGAAATCAATGTCAATAAGAGACTCAAGGAATAGGTCTTCTAATGTTGTTCTAACCTTCCTGTAGGCAACATTTAATTCATTAATTGAAACCCTCTTATAATCATCAGAGTCAAGGTGTTTCTTCATGGCTACAACATAATCGATGTGGTTAATCAACACCAACCCCCCACCCTTGTCGGGTTTTATTGCCCGTATATCGCAGGTGTTGTGTCGGTGGATGAAATCAAGTTCAGTGGGTGTAATGTTGGAAGTGTTGTTACACTGCCCAAAATTGTTTTGGTGTAACGCTCTCAAATCGACCACACATTCTTGGAAAAAGGCTTAAATTAGGATGCAGTGGGGGATGAAAAACACTACAGACCCTTTGGGTGTTGGTCAGTATAGCAATAACCCACGCCTGGGTGTGGGTAATGCTGGATTTACCCACGGTTGGCGTGGTTTGGTCCCGAGAGGGACCAAACAAAGCCAACCGTGGGTAAATCCAGCATTACCCACACCCAGAAGTGGGTTATTGCTATTATACCATGACATTATTTAAGAAAATAAACTATTACTTTTCTTAAATAATGGCATAGTATAATGCCTGTTTGCTGCCCTTCCGCAGATGTCTGGCATCCGCGGCAGTTCTGATGTACTGCGCGCCTGCGCAGTACATCAGAGCTGTGGGCAAAAGGAACGGAGAAAAGGAACAAAAGGAACGGGCGACCGGACCTTTTTCCATTAGTATAAGTCGATTTACAACGGGCACGCTGGCCAATCAGCATGCACGTTTTGGAATATTAATGGGGGGTCATGGTATAATAAAGGATTATTACCTAGCAGCACGTTAAGGTTTAATTTACGAACATATAACTTTAAATCTATAAGGGTTTTAGTAAGGTTCATTTTTCTACTAGGAACAAAGGTGGTACCTTAGAAAAAAACCTTAGCCATTCCTGGGTAACATTCAGTTCAGTATAATTAAATATACTAAAGTCCCCTTCAGTGCTTTTACTAATAGTAAGTCCAGGCCGATGAAAAAGTTGGTTTTCTACCTCCTCCTCTGCCTCTTCTTGCCTCGTTGGGGTAGTTGTTTACGACTCCCTTGACGAATGTTTTTCTGGCCATTCTGAGTGCCCTGAAAACCCTGTTGGTAGGTGCCTATTTCTTCATCATGACTAAGGTTGTCTAATTCAACAACCTCATTGGTATTATTATTGTTGTTACTATTGTGAGGTAGAGTATTACTTGGGTGAAATAACTTGCCCTTGCAAGTTATTAGAAGAATTAATGATTGACAGTTACCAGTGTAATGGCCCTAGAGCCTTTTGAAGACTGGCTATTCATGCACCTGTTTTTGTAATTGTCAATGGCCAATAACTAGAAAGACTTTGGTGTATGTCTGTGCCTTCCAACTAGTATAAGCTGCGCATAAAGGACAGAAGTGACAAGCATAGGAGAAATTATACTTTCCCATACATTGGGGCAAAAGTTATTGGAATAGGCTTAAAGAAGCAGTATATTTCACATAAATAGGTATTATTTTTCCTGGAGTCGGCTAACTGTTGAAACACACACCTCTTCCTCTGACATGTTTTGGGTATGTCACAGACGAGTTGTAGATAATTTTAATGAGTAGTTCTTGTGCTGTTTGTTTTGTGAATGTGTACCATAACCATCTGAGATGGATATGAGCAGGCCTTGGCACCTCGATATAGATCAGCTGTCAGTAGTCTGTAGGAGACTGAGTACAGGGAGTGCAGGAACAAGTGTGTGTGGGGCTATACATATGACATGTTTTATACACCCTGCATTCTTTACACAAGTAATTTGTGTGGGCACTATAGTTGTTGAAAAGGAACGGTGAGTGACATGATAACGAGTACAGTGTACTCGATTATAGGTGGAATGAGGGCTAAACCTAGAGGGTCTATGATCTCATTAGATCTGGTGACATGATAACGAGTACAGTGTACTCGATTATAGGTGGAATGAGGGCTAAACCTAGAGGGTCTATGATCTCATTAGATCTGGATGGCATTACATAAGTTGTCGCTTGCCTGACATAGAAGAATGTTATCAGCACTGTGGACACATGGTGATCAAAGGTGAGGTTACTGTCACCCAGAGTTCGAAAGTCCATTATCAGTGGGTCGACTCCTAGCAGAGTGCTAAGAATGTTATAAATTGTGTTATAAACATGCAATGTCTGGCAATGGGTTTTTAGCTATGTTTATGTTTCAAGCACTAGTTACTTGGCTGTCAGACGCTCGTCATCAATATGTTGATGTTTGGAGTAACCAATCAGTGCACCCAACTTTCCGGTATCTGCAGATTTGTAAACCCCAATGCACTCTTTATTTGATATGACTTTACCCAAGTGTTACTACAAACAGGAGATGTCCAAGTGCTGAATGGTGTGGAACACCAGTAACAATGGACCTATTGCTCTAGGTGTATTCACCCAGCGATACTACATGTCTTACACATAAACAAGGTGACTATCGATCATGTTACATAGGGATTTGTATGTACACTTTTGTAATTGACTATAAAACTTAGTGAGGCAGTATAGTGAATGCCTTTACCAGCTAGAGGTAGGCAGTAAACACTTTTTGTGCATCATCAATGGCTCAAGTGGACTTGTTAACGTAGTGCACTGGATTGAGCAGCTGTGACCTACCCTTGACAAAACATAACTGGGATAGGTGCATTGTTTGAATATGATTAGTCCAACTTGAGGGTCTGTAGTTGACTGTGTCTGTTCGTGGTACAGCTTTATATAGAGGGACAACCTTTGCTGTACTGCAATCCCTATGGATGAGGCCTGCCTGGAGGCTGCTGCTGCTGTAAAGACATTGTAGTGTGTCTGATGGATGATTTTTCTAGTCATTGACGACATACCCCGGGCTGTTATTACACCTCATTGCTGTAGTGTGTTTATCTTGGAAGAGCGCAGTAAGGACAGATCGTCAAAAACATGTGGTATAAGTTGTAGAGGTTATTTCCTGGGGAGTAAATATTCATGTTCGAGTCAGACGGACTCTGTTCTGCTTGTACCTTATTGTTGTAATATCACTCTGTAGAGTAAAGTTACTATCCTCTGCTCTATCTTGCACATGGGTAACTACTGTAGCCAATGAAAAGTTTATGGCAAGGCCTTTCTCTCTGCACTATAAGTTTGAGAGGTATGTCCTCAATAAAAATGGAACTTTCATGTAATTACATGAAAATAATTGGATTTTATTGCATGTATATTCCTGTACAGCACAGTCATAGTTTTTGTTTCTAGCTCACGAGTAGACTTTCGACAGACATAAGTTACTACACAGACACACACATTCCATTTCAAATTGCTTTTTCATTTATTTTACAAAATAAACAAGCAAGCAGACCAAAAGTTTCAAAGTGAAGTCATAATTTTATTAATTTGACTGTATTGTAAATGTCATAGCTAGGCAGAAATAGTAATTGTTTTATATAGTGTAACAGGTTTATACTGGAACTCTTTAATTTGCAATTATAAGCGAGTCTGATACTTTTTTGCAAAGTGACACTTTGCCGCTGAATGACAACAATGCAAGATGACTAGAACACATACTTGTGTGTCAAAACAACAACATTTCACATCAAAGTATAAGAATATAAATAAATGAAAAAATGCATCTAAACTTAAGATGTGCACTCTATGAAAACAGCTTGTTGATATGTATACATTTTACATATAGGTTCATAGGTTCATAGGTTCATACTAGGCTATCTGCCCAAGGGCATTTATAAGCCTAGCCCATAGTTATGTGGCTTTCGCCACCCCTTTAGTTTGAATAAAAACTATGCCTATCATTTTGCTGTGCCTCTGTCAAGCAGTGACACTGAAGTAATCCCTGGGGTATATCTGCGATCTCCCATCCATTGGTCAAGATTCCTCTTGAACAAGGCCAGCGAGGTGCTCTGCCTCACATGTACCGGGATTTTGTTCCACAGCATAGGGAGTCTCTGGGTGATGAATCTGTCCTCCAGCACGTTCTATTTATAACTGTGTCAAGGTTTAAGTCTCCGCCCTTGTGGTTCTGAGGGATCTAGATTTTTGAGGTGAAGCATATTCATCAAATCTGGGTTTGACATGGCCTTATATGTCAGGCACAGGTCACCTCTGAGCAAGCGGTATGAGACTGAATAGAGCTGGAGTTCTTTCAGTCGGGCAGCATAAGACATATTTTTGAGACCCTTTATCCTTTTGGTGAGGAACTTTTGGGGCCTTTCAAGCTGTAGCAGGTGTCTGGTCAGATACATTCCGAACGGGCATTGTACTCAATCATAGGTCTAATGAGTGATGAGTACAGGGGACGATGACCTCCCTTGATCTAGATGTGAATCCCTTCATGATCAGGTGGGCGATATAGAAGGTTTTCCTAACTACTTTAGCAACATGAGTGTCAAACGGAAGGCTACTGTCAACCTGGGTCCCCAGATCCCTGATGACTTTTTCTGTGCTCAGTGGATTGCCACCTATATGGTAGCTAGGGGTAACCTTGTTTTTCCCGAAGGGTATGACTATGCATTTTTGGCGTTTAACTTCAGGCCATGGCTCTGGCACCAGTTATCCATTTCTGTGAGGCCCTTCTGGAGGATATCTGTGTCAGATGTGTTTTCGACTATGGCGCCCAGTTTGCAGTCATCTGCAAACTTTGTCAGCCATAATCCTCCTGTGTTTGCTTGTACTTCAGAAAAGTAGATGCCGAACAAGAGTGGACCCAGGACTGAGCCCTGTGGGACACCACTTGTGACAGGCTTTGAGTCTGACATGGCTCCAGCAACTCTGACCCTGTGGGTTCTGTCACTTAGCCATCTTGTGATGTATGGGTTTACATTCAAGCTGATGAGTTTTTCGATGATACCTGAGTGGGGTATTGTGTCGAAGGCCTTTGCCAGGTCGAGGTAGGCTGTATGGACTGCCTTTCCCTCATCAATGGCCTTGGTGACTGTCTCGAAAAAGTCAACCAAGTTTAAGAGGCAGGATCTGCCTTTGACAAAGCCAAAATGGGTTGGATCCAAAGTCTGCAAGTTCCCTATGTCTTTATTTATGAGTTGGGACATGTCAGATGGCACATCACAATGTGTGCACCCGACGCAGGGGCATATAACACAGTGGTGACACCTGTGGGCTGCCAGTTGCACACTTGATGTTCGTTCCAGTCATGATATACAGGTCGCATCACCCATCATTCACACAGGCCACCCATGTGCAATATATACAAACAAAGTGATACACCGACTTGAAACCACAGTAGTTGTCATTGCTACATGTGTGGTCAGCTGTGCATACAACAGTGGAGGTGTTCTACAATGGAAGCATTTGTAGTATGCATTGGAACAACATGTGTGGTATGCAAACAGTACCACACAGTGAGCTGTGATATGGGCAGCCCACAGGTGTCACCATTGTGTTATATGCCCCTGCATTGGGTGCACACATTGTGATGTGCCATCTGACATGTCCCAGACATGTAGTGTTCTGGCTGCAATATTGTCACACTATCCTATGACCCATACCCCACATACCAAACATACAACCCCTTGTCTGCATAGCCCTGTGGATGGTGACATATCTGACATCTATGGGTGTATGTCATATGGGACAACACAGGCATGTGAGATAGATGGCCATCACACACATTTGACCAACACATGTGCACACATGGCCAAGGGGGATGGCCAGAGACACATAGCCACACAGTAGATGTGATGTGTATACACCCTGTTGCACATTGTCCACACATGGTCCAATTATAGCCTTAGTTGACTGATTATACAGTTGATGTAGTACACTGGACATCCTAAAAGCCTGTGCACAGCTAGTGGAGGTGTCACTGAAGTCTACCATATAAGATCTGTTGAACATCACAACTGTGTCATAGCATGACAGTAGTCACCTGTACAGCTTCCACAGACATTGACACCACATCAGGCCACAGATACTGTACATTTCCCTTGCTGCTGTAGGACATCACCATTAGCTGTGCACCTCGTGTGTGTGGTACATCAATGTCATGTGGGAAATGGTGAATTGACATGTCCGCTATGTGTGGACATGGTTGCCAGGCAGCTAAGACCCTGTAGTTGTTGTGCAGGGGTGTCATCTGTAGGTCCTCCAGTGACCTGTCACTTGATGCAGCATGGTTTTGTGTATATACACCTCAGCATCGTGGGTCACAATCCACAGTTATGTCATGGGTATGCATGCAGTTATGGCTATGCAATGTGTACATATTATGCATTGTACAGCAATATAGATGCCTCATGATGCCATGCAATGGCACAGTGTCTGTACTTCACACTGTATAGAAATGTAGACAGCTCACACTACCCTGCCATGCTCATGCACATTTGCTAAACATGCATTCTATCTGTAGGGCATACAGACAACACAGCAATGTGATGCCCATTATGATTGTGTACATGTGTCAGGACACCTTTGTGTCAGACATGTATGCATGTTAATGCACACGTCAGCAGAGTACATGTCAAGGTCACATCAGCCATGTGTACTGTTATCCTGTTCTAGTCCACATGGTGTAACACGGGGATGCATGCATACTACCATGATTGTGTGAACTGCATGGCTACTGATATGACACCTGCTTGCTGTAGTGTGCAGCCCAGGGAGGTATGCTTACTAACAATATTAATGTCTGAGCTGCATGCCCTCTGCTGTATCACAGGCATGCTGCATGTCATCTGTCAAATCACATGCATGGTGTGTCTGTGTGTGTCTGTGTGTGTCTGTGTGTCTGTGTGTGTGTGTGTGTGTGTGTGTGTCTGTGTGTCTATTGTAATTTAGAGTCTTTCTTTGCATTCACAGGTAATGTAGGTGCGTTACCCTCCTGTGGTCCATCTGATGTTAGTGTCCCCACAGATACTAGCAGTGATGAACATATGCATGAGGTACAGGCAGGGTTGTCAGGGGCTGAATCTGTGCCAATGGTTGCCATCCCAGCTATGCCCCCCTCTTCCCCGCACACAGTTCTGCTGCCAATGCATACCGCATCACCAGTGGCCATAGAGGAAGGACAGTCAGCGTCTGTTAGCGTGGAACAGGAACATGTGGTGGCTACAGAAGGTGTGTCTACACACCATGGTGTCAGTGTAATGACTGCAGATGTGCCACACAGGCATGTGGCCAGTGCTGCTCGTAGGAGGACCTCTGGCAGACATGCACCTGCAGGACAGAGCTCAGCAGCTGGTATCACCAGACGCATGTTCCAGACTGTAATGGCAGCACAGGCACATGCTGAATGGCAGAACAGAGAAGGGCAGAGGCTGCAGAGGGCTGCTATCCGTACCCTAAATGACAACATCCAGGCACTGGCAAATGCTCAACAGCAGATTGCTGATGTTCTGGATTGGGTGACATGGTTGGAATCCTTGACCGTGGCATGGCAATCCATGAGTGTGAGCTGTCTGTGCTGGAACATCTGGTAGGAGTGAGGCGTAGGCCATGTGGATGTAGGCCAGCTACACCACCTAGTGCAGGTCAGCATGAGCATGCCACCTCACATGCCCGCTCCCATAGTGCTGGTAGCAGTAGCAGTGCAGCTGGTGCTGCTCTGTCCACACCAGGACACAGAAGGCCACGTGGACGTGGCCCTGGATGTTCCCAGTGGGGACATGGTTTCAGTGGACATGTGTCGTCGGACAGCAGCCAAGCTGTACCTCTGCCTGGTAGTGCCTGTGCAACCCCTGGCAGGCACAAGTCACGTGGCCATGGCCAGACACAGTGAGCTGTACAACCTGGTCTGTACAATCTGGAGCTGTCAATAATACCCCATGTAGGCCTCACAAAAGGCAGAACTGTGTGCACACATACATGCACACAGCAAAGACATCTGTAGGGCACCACAACACCCACATGCATACTGAACAGACATGTCCAATCATATCACTGGCCCTTACCCACACACAAGATGTCATCCATTGGTGCAGCCTATGCCCCTGGCAAACATTATCACCCTGTGCATATGATGAAGCCTGTGCTGCATCCCTGTCATCCACACCATTGGTGCAGGGACATGCTCAAATGGTTTGATGCACAGGGTGAACAGAATAGTGAGAAGTGTATATTACATTAGTTGTGTAAGAATAGTGAGAGAAGTGTATATTACATTAGTTGTGTACTGTTGACATGCACCAGACATACCATGTAGTACAGGTTTAGCATGCATTGTTATATGTTCACAGTATGTGTCTCGGTAACAACAGTAACAGCATGTTGGCAATGATGCCCTGGTTCCCTCCTTATGGTCTACTTGCATGTGCCTACAGGTAGCACTGTTTGCAGTCTCCCATGTGTAACTGTGGAGTACTCACAGGCACATATGGCAATATCAGCATGCTATACATAGCCTCAGCCTGACTGTTGGAAAGTCTAACATAACACAGATGTCCACACATATACTGATCCAGAAGCATGTGGGCAGTTTAATAGGCTACAGTGGCTAGAGACGTGACATCCATACCAGGTCACATCACAGGTATGTTGACATGGTGCAGGGGTTGTACACAGCGGTCTGGCCAATGATAATGTTAGAGGCCACTTGATAGCATGAGGCCTCACTGTGTAGCAGTAATACCCTGTCACATTACAGGAACATGCTCACACTCACGGGGTCAACAACACTATAACACACACCCCATAGTGTTGAGGTGAGGACCCATGCAGATGTGGTCATCACCGTCACAGTACTGTGAACCCACATGATGCGACACAGAGAAAGAACATGTACAGGTAGCCAGTGCAGCTGAGACCGATGGCATCAACAGGGTAGTGGACTGCATCACCATGAGGGGTTAGGGATCCTGTGTGTTCTGTATGGTAGCATACACCCTCACTCCATGCACCAGACAGCCATACATACCTACATACACACACACACACTGTGGAGACCACACATGTCATACACATATGGATAGATGATATGTGTAATACACACACCACACCTGCCTACGTCATGCTTTCCACACTGCAGTATGTACAGATCTCTACAACAGTGTACAGGGGTGTGTAACAATTGGGATGTATTCCCCACCATATGTGGCATATATGGTGACACAAGCAAACACACATGGCAGTACTGTGAATGATACACCTGCTATATGATGATACGTCTGACAGACATGCAGTAGTATTGGCGGCATTATGTGTACCAATGCTACCTTTGGCAATTGTGCTGCTATATGCACACGGGAGGATGTAAGTGTTACAGGTGTCAAGTGACGTACTGTCAGTAACACCTGACCGCTGTGTAGGTTCTATGTCTCCACCGTCAAGAAACGGTAACATAGCGTACTGTTTGCACATGTAATGGTAGGATGGCGTGTGACACACCTGTGAGCTGTCCCCGGCAAACATCCATCTACACAGGTGGATCACCTCTTTATGTACACACATCCATCCATACCTGCTGTACATCCTACCGTACTGTCAGTATGTCACCATATACAGGTGTCAATGATGGGGCTGCATTGCAACTGCATGTTGTAGTTAGGCACAGATGAGTTACTTACATCAGCTACTGCACATGCATGGTAGCTGCATGCACACTACAGATTGTACATGTGTGTTGGTCCTACATGCCTGTCATGTAGCCATGTTTGTATGCATTGCAATTGGTGGACATGTGTGTTGACATACATAACACATGGACTGTTGTATGATATGATGGGTGTCATGGGTAACTAGTACAGAGGGAATGTGCCCTTGATCAACATTGCTGCCTCATGTACTGTTAGCATTCAACAGCCATGGACCCACCTTCCATTTGCGTGTGTATGATTGCTGTAGCCACTTGTCTGCACAGAGGACAGCAAAAGCTATGATATGTACATATGTGTTGTGTGTGTGGTCCATGCACATATCCACTGCAATTACATCTATGACATAGCCAAACATGTGTGTTCGTTGGTGTACAGTGACAGTCATCTGTCACAGCTGTGTAAGACCCAGGGCCCCTGGTATGTGTAGAGCTGACCTGGCTATGTACAGTGATATCATTGCAATGCATAACACATGATGGAACCCTGTCGGTACATGTTTAGTCTGCACAGTTGCTGTAGACCTATGTACAGTCTACTGGTCATGAGTCACACGGTGTTGTGTTAATGTATGGCTGTGTATTGCTGGTCCAATGACATGGTGATGTCAGAGGGCTACATTGTAAATTGTGGTGTGTACCTCTGTGATATGCACCTGAGACATCTGTGATAGCTCCTGAGTGTGTACTGGTCAATACATGTGAGTTGGCTTCATGTACGTGGGGACAGTAATACCATACTGTGCCCTTCCATGTTTAGAATCCATGTGCATGCAAGATGGCCTTTTGCAACTGCTAAGTGTGTGTGAGCATGCCCAGTATGCCGTTGTGTAGATGGACACACAGTACATTCCAAACTGCGCACTTCCGTGTTTAGAATCCGTGTGCATGCATGCAAGATGGCCCTTTGCAACTGCTAAGTGTGTGAGCATGCCCAGTATGCCATTGTGTAGATGGACACACAGTACATGCCAAACTGCGCCCTTCCGTGTTTAGAATCTGTGTGCATGCAAGATGGCCCTTTGCAACTGCTAAGTGTGTGGGCATGCCTAGTACGCCATTGTGTAGATGGACACACAGTACATTCCAAACAGATGTGTGATACTAAGCATGTGGGCATGGCCATTGACATCCTGTATAGCGATGGTGGTCATCCAGGCAACAGATGTCCATTTTCAATGTCACGATAGATGCCTACATTGAACACACTGGTTGCTGTCTTGAAGGGGGTACTGTCTGTGGTGCGTCCCGTATCTATGTAGTGTTGTTGTAGTGCTCCATAGATATTTGGTTGCCCCAATCACACCACTGCCATGTGTTTGTCTACATCTACCTTGGGACAGTAATATGCTTTCAGACTGCTCACTCTCTATACATTCCCTATCGGCGTCCTTGCCTTTGTGGATGATGTCACCCACCTAGAAGTATGCCTCTGGGTGTGCTGTGCTCAGTAATCTCAGTAGCACATTCTGTAAATGCGTAATGCTGTAGTGTGATAAGGTAGTTAGGTGTATGCTCGACTCCCAGTCCTGTCAAGTGTGTGTGTGTGTGTGTGTGTGTGTGTGTGTGTGTGTGTGTGTGTGTGTGTGTGTGTGTGTGTGTGTTTCCAGCTGCCTGGGGACACAGTAATGCTTTTAGATGCCTCACACCACATACATTCCCTATCGGCGTCTTTGCCTTTGCGGATGATGTCACCCACCTAGAAGTATGCCTCTGGGAGTGCTGTGTTCAGTAATCTCGGTAGCGCATTCTGTAAATGCATCATGCTGTAGTGTGTTCAACTCCCAGCCCTGCCAAGTGTGTGTGTGTGTGTGTGTGTGTGTGTGTGTGTGTGTGTGTGTGTGTGTGTGTGTGTTTGCGTGCATGCTCCTGTCCACTTGGGGACTCAGTCTTGCTTTTAGATGACACACAACACAGCAGTTTGCTACCGACATCTTTGCCTTTGCGGATGATGACACGCACCTAGATGTCTGCCTCTGGGACTGCTGTGCTTAGTAATGTCGGTAGCGCATTCTGTAAATGCGTCATGCTGTAGTGTGTTAGGGTAGCTAGGTGTATGTTCGACTCCCAGCCCTGCCAAGTGTGTGTGTGTGTGTGTGTGTGTGTGTGTGTGTGTGTGTGTGTGTGTGTGTGTGTGTGTGTGTGTGTTTCCAGCTGCATAACAACAGTACATTGCTTTGACAGTATTCACTCTCCATAACATCCGTGCAGCATCTTTGCCTTTGATGCTGCTGTCTGCAGGCTAGACGTGTGCCTGTGTGAATCATGTGATCCACTGATCATGGTAGTATGTTTTGTAACTGCGTAATGCTTTCGTGTGGTACAGTGCTTATGTTTATGTTCTGCTCCCAACCCTGCCACGTGTGTGTGTGTGTGTGTGTGTGTGTGTGTGTGTGTGTGTGTGTGTGTGTATATATATATATATATATATATATATATATATATATATATATATATATATATATATATATATATATATATATATATTGTATATAGATATGTATGTTGGGATTATCACTCTTGACTGTGCTGCATTGTCTGTACGTGAGCACCCTGGATGTATGTACATCTGCTCTGGCTCTGTAATAGTGCACATACTGTGTGCTGTAGTGATCGTGGGTTATACATGTGTAGTGACCGGTTATTGTGTTGCTGGGTATTACACGGGCATTGGAAACAATGTTAGTGCAGCACCTTTGACTGGTCATATGCAGATCTCTGCAACAGTCAGCAGTGGTTATTACATTGGAGTGTGAGTATGGCTCATATCCATCTGTAGTAACTGTCAATTCTATGCACCCCAGGTTAACATTACAGATGCACGTTTATCCACAGGTTGTGGTACAGATCCCAGGACTGTATGTGTAGACATTGACAGGTGCAGGACTGGGTTGTGTTGGATGCATGGAGGGGTGTCCATGGCCAGTAATGGGGATCTCTACAGCCTGGCAGGTACAGTCTGTGACTGTCCCACAACCTCCTGTATATGGCTGACACATGCTGTACCTGTCTATATGCAGACACACACACTTACCACAAACAGCTATGGCTATCACATACACACACCCATTCCACCACCATTGGGCCATGCAATAACCATTGTCCCTCATATACACACACACCTACGTGTACATTGGATGGCTCTATGACAGCTCTGGACATGTTAACACCACACCCTGTGCATATGATGTCACCTGTGCCACCACCTGTGATGTGTAACATTGATGCAGGATCTGACTAACCTGGTGCTGCTGCACACAGTGGCTTTATTCCACTGTATTGATGTTAGCATACTGTTAACACACAGTGTGTTACTTCCAGGTGTACTTCAGCAGGCATGATGCATTGCAGCTATCACCATCACTGTGGCATAGTTTACAGCACTATTACCTCTGATGATGTAGTCTCCATCCATGTGCCATTTCACTGATGTGTGTAGTATTGGCAGCATGTGTGTTTGTGTGTGCAGTACGTGTGTGATGTGTGTAGTACACATGTATACCTGCTTACAAATGCATACACGACATTACACGGGCTTCACCAGTCATACACTAGCTTACTCGTTCTTCCACATGCACACATGCTAACACATGCACACACATGCTTACACGGGCTTACTGGCACACAGGTGCAGACACACTTTGGGCAGGTTTGCAGGTCACATCGGTGGTATCCATGGCGTACACTGTCAGTCTCCTGACATTCCCTAGGATAGCTCATGACACACCTCTTCCACTGAGTACTGACAGCACACATGTGACACTGCTCCAGTGAGGTTACAGTGTTTTGTACATACACACTCCTGTTGTCACCTATCTTCTACTCTAATAGTCCCCTTAACCTACACTACACTGTAGAGGCTTGGCCCATATGGCATAACATGTTGTGATTCACTATCATCAGCCTCACTTGCCTCACATTGCCTACAAATGCTTTTTTAGATCTCTGACAGAGAGCTTCCACACATAGGTACCAGTACGCAGTAGCCATGTTGTCTCCAGCTTGCCATTCATCTGCATGGCGTACTAACATCTAGCTAAACCTACATTTTGTATGTATATTATCCATACGTCTTGTTTTTAAGCACAGTGTGTTCTCGTGGCGCGGCGCTATGCTTCCACACCAGGGATCGGCGGAGGACAACTACTGGTTCATTGATATCCAATGGACAAAGCCGCCACTGGCCTTGGACTTGGACATTGGCATGCTTCTTCGACTGTATTCATACTGTATTTGCAGCTGTCATTGCTCCATTTAGCAACGTGCAAAACGTTAGTCGCATAACATCCGGGTACATTTCTGCACATAACTCTGCTCTTGCACGGACAGCTTACTGTTTCATGTATCACGTAATTATGTAGGGTTACCACCTGTCCCACTTTGCGAGGGACAGTCCCTCTTTGGGCAGTTGTGTCCTGCAAAAAATATGAACAAATGGCAAATGTCCTGAGATTTTAGGACAAAATAATTTTCTATATTTTATGTAATAGTTGCATTAAACAGTTATTCTGTATCTGAAACACCTAAATGTTATTAGAAACAGAATAAGGAACTAAAATGCTACAAGAATAAACTTTTATTCAGGCAAAAAACTGAAGTTCTGTCCTTTGTACTGGCCGTGGGTATGTTTTGCCCTGCAAAATCTGATGTTTGTAGCACAAATGTCACACTTTGGGCATTTGGAAAGGTGGCAACCCTATAATTACATCATTTGCATAGCTTACACATACAAATGGGGTATGTTGCAAATCCCAACATTGTCCGTGCAATGTTCGTGTTACGGGCAGTCTTGCACGCTCCTGCAGGTGATTGTTGAATAGCCTGGCAGTCATCTTTCCTTGCTGTACTTACTCAATCCATACACGCCGGAGGCTTCGTGTATCATGGCCTAGGCTTTGCTGTGTGCTATGTCTATTTGTGGTGTATGCATGGCTGTGGGTATGTCCCACTGTCATCATTGGCAAAGGTGACACCCTATAGGTACTTCCTGTAGACTGCTGTGTCATTTGACATATCAGCACATACCTGCGGATGAACTTCCTACTGCAGTGCTTTTCATACCTTCTGAGTTATCTTGCAGTCGATAATGCTGTTTCCTCAGACATGTATCTGTTTCTGATCATACCTATCAACCTCCTAGTGCAAAACATCTGTACAAAGCCTAACATGATGGGGGGACAGATAGGGGAAGATTCTACATATTGCTCTTACAAACATAGATAGTTGACAGTATTACAGGTTTTGCATTAGTATAACCTTTCTGAGGGATTTGGGGTCTTAAACACATATGTTTATCATTATTTAATGATGTCAGTTCTCAGGTATTTGGCAGACAGGTACAGATTGTGAGAGGAACACACCACACATATGAGGCATACATCTGCACATTCGTACAGTTACGCCAATACACACAATACATGGTGCCATCACAGGCCAGTTACCATTAATTCCTATTGCAGGACACACCCACCCACTGGGTTATATTCCTCACACAGGCCAACAGGTGCTTATCCACACTACTTATTCCATCATGTACCTTATGTGTATGCCGGTATTTGCACTTTCCATCAGTGGCAGAGCTCACGTACGAGTATGTGAGACTGGACACTGTATCGGTGACACTGCATGACACCCTGAGGGACACATGTCGTTTGAGTCTATTAACCTTCCACATTGACTTTCACAGGCCATACATTGTAATTCACATTTGTGGACAAACATGCTTATGACTTGTACATGTTTTGTCATTTATCCTGACGTCTTTCTTCTCACCTGTCCACCTAGTATCACTAGTTCTGTACATTTCATTAGGACGGGTTACCTTCATACCTCTCACCTGTACACATTATGGGTATACACCCTGGGGTTTGACCTATGATTGTGTTACATTTGTCATGATAATGTGCCTTTCCGATAGATTGCTGGCAAGCCATGACGGACTGTGCAGTTAGGTAATCATGACTGACATTTCTATTTCATGATTACTAACTCTCATAACATTCATATTTCCAACTATGCAATTATTCTATCAACGGTCTGACTTTGTCTGAGGTAAATTTAATATAGTCCCTATTTGTCTGTCATGTACTATGCCTTAGTCCAGCTGTCTTATTCTGACATTCTGGCAGGTATGGTTACCATCTTGGTCGTATGTGTGTCCATACTTGGTAATCGCCTACATGACACTGATATAGGTCCCTACATCTTCCCCCAATTGTTTACACAATATCCAGTGGATGGGTTGCACCTTTCTGGTGAATATAGGCATGTGCTATACCCACATAGGTATATTGATCACTCCCATGGGGCGTACCTAATAGATCTGTGCCAACCAACACCTTGGCCCAATTCTGTATACCCATGATTCCCATACCTGACACACCTCCACAGTACCCATTCGACATGTTTAATGTGTGCGATAATAACGTGTGAGGACACTTCCAAGCACTCCTCACTCTGCGGATATCAGCTCATACGTCATACATTCAATCGACCCATGTGTTATTACCCTTGCACCTGCTACTGTTGCATGTACAGCTATATCGTAGTTGCAGCTGTGACGTCTTTAGCATCAATGACGGTTTGCACTTCGTATGGATCAATTTTTGGGGTCCTGCAAAGGACACCTATATTCATGTTTAGTGTGTAGAACTTGCAGGCCCTGTCACACTGGTAGTTTCCGGGAAATGGTTTGGAAACCATCGGTGTATTCTCCTTTCATGCATGTCTGTCTGTCTATCCATATTAGCTATACCGTGACCTATTTATGTACATGTGTTATATGTACAGGGACATATGTTTGTTGTGTATATATATCTATTAATATATAGTGTGTGTTTAGATATATATATCTGTACATATATACATATGTCTGTACATTCCTCATCTCGTAATTTTCTTTGGATTATGTCTGTGGATATATGTATATATATCTCCATATCATGCCTTTCAATTGTACAGATTTCCGCTGCATGTACAGCTTTTTGCCTCTTATCTTTGCTCCATTTTTCATAACCTTGTGTCTATCTGGCAAGTTAGTGGCATATCATTAAAGACTGACGTTGGTAAATAATGACAAACATTTTACGACTTCATACCCTTCAGAGAATCCATGTGTTTTCATAACCTTGTGTCTATCTGGCAAGTTAGTGGCATATCATTAAAGACTGACGTTGGTAAATAATGACAAACATTTCAGGTTACAACTTCATACCCTTCAGAGAATCCATGCTAGTGACACACCTGTTATTCCATCCACTTTCTATGTTTGTTAGCCAATATCTGGGGATTGTCCCTATTTGTACCAGTTGTTGTCATAGCTTTGTCCGGTTTCATACTTTACAGGTTTAACAGGTATGAGCCATGTACATAGAACGTGTGGAAAACACCATTCATTTTCCATTCTGTGAGTGGATTACACACACGCAGGCGCACTTGCATATCCTTTTGTGGGTTACATATGTTTCATAGATAATTGTGCTTCCGTGAACTTCCATAATTCTGACCGTAACAGTTACCCCATATCTGTATTCCAGTTTACGGACTACTGCGAAACACACGTTCACCTTTACATATTTAAATGTGTGTACTGCACGAACGCTTTCATTACACTTTCAAGTTATATGTGCAGTGGTCGTAGGTCAACCGGGACTGCATTCACATTGGCCGGATACCAGAACCACTATTCTATTGGTGTTCTCCCTCATTGATTTGCATACCCATAGTACTTAGCTACATCAACATATGCCTCACTGCTTCACCTATGACACAGGCATCCATTCTCCTGCTGGGAAAAAGGCGGTACTACATATTACACATTCCCTATTGCCTACTGCTGTGGACTCCGGCTGCATTGTTAATCACTCTGAGGATATTTAGAATGCCATGGCATATAGTCCAGCCACATACAGGTCTTTGATTGTCAGGGTGTTCATGTAGTGATCTGGGTTTAGGCTTGTCCACCTGGTGAATGGAACTTCCCTGGCCGAGGTCAAATGTCAGACGAAGCATATGGACAGGGATTATCTCCCTATTTTCAAGTTTTACCTGTGTTTATAGACACAGGTGTTTGGGCACCTGTCAGCAGCTTATTCTGTTGGCATTACATATTATGGGTGGGGTTGTTACAGTCCATACTCCACGGTGAGGGGTGTTCCCATTCACATTTGACTATTACCTGTATACAGTCATACGGGGATTATTATTTTTGGACATGAAGTGACTACAGGTATGCAGTTGTACATTACACAATTGTGAAGGGCTGTTCCTGTAAATATGTACGGACCATACCTCTCAACCTCTTAGAGCACCGAACCTGCACAAAACCTACACAATGGGGGGACAATTAGGGACACATTTCAACGATTGCTCTTACAAGCTTAGAACATTGATAGAATGCTAGGTTTTGCATTAGCATGACTTTTCTGCAGGTTGTGGAGTCTTATACTCAGGATATTTCTCATTATTTAGTGACATCAATCCTCAGCTATTTACCACACTGGTGCAGATTGTCGGAGGCACAAACCAACACTATGGGGTGAACCTGTGGTCATTCTTAGGGTTGCCACCTTTTCGACTGCCCAAAGTGGGACATGTTCTGTAGAGATGTCAGATTTTCCAGGACAAAATATACCTACAGCCGTGCATAGTACTGAACTTTAACCTTTTTTGTTCATATAATAGCTTATTCTAGTAACATTTGAATTGCTTATGCTACTTCACATAACATATTGAGGAGTCATATATAAAATAACCATTTTATGTGACTATTGAAGTAAATTAGGGAATAAACTCTCAGGACATTTGCTATGTCTTGATTTTTTTCACAGGACACAATTGCCTACAGAGGGATTGTTACTCGCAAAGTGGGACAGGTGGTGACCCTAGTCATTCTGCAAATATCCGGACAGTTGAGTGGTATGGCACGGACCTCTGTAATATGCTGTTGTGTTCTGGCACAGCAGTAGCTCAGCATTAAAGACTGCAGTCGGAACGTGCTGACAGACAGTTGGGTTTCAGACTTCATACTCCAGACATTAATGCCAATGTGCAAACTGTTATTCTATCAAATTCTATGTTTCTAAGAGATATGTTTACAGATTGTCCCTGATTTTGGACCTTTGTCTCACTTATATTCATGGCTCTGTCCAGATATCTTGCTCACACAGGTTGACAGGTATGGTCAGTCATGACTGCACACAGTCAGTGTCCCTCACACTTGATCAGGGTTGACCTGTTTATGTAGTGTCTTCCTTGCCCTCATGCCATTTTCCACTTTGCAAATGTGTGCATTATATTCTCCCTCCTATTCGTGTCTGGACACGTGCGTCACGGGAAGGTATTTTATCCTGGGTGGTAGGTTATGCATGCCCACTTAGGGCTGGACAGTGTCATGGACCTCCACTGCACGTTCTGACTTGTGTCCAGATATCTACTGGATTGGACATCATGTCGTCATACCCATTCTACAATTTACACAAGTTGGTCATCCTGTGAGGGATATACCAAAAATTCGTCAAGACCAAAACAAGTTAGATATTGAAGATTTTTGTGGCTTCATGAAAACGTGCAGGGGGTTTTACCTGCAGGGGATACATGGTTTGCAATCCTGACACTGCCTGGGGTGACAATACCTACTACATATGCATAGGGGTCATTGTGTGTAGCTGTTTCTGAAACAAACCAGTGGACCAAGTAAGGCTGGATTTGGTGGACATTCTGGTATGGTGGCAGGTTGTGTGTTGTGGAGGGTATGCTGGGTAGGCTATTATGCATCCAGGTGTGTTGCATTTGTTAAGGCCAGTTCCATCAGGACCCATCTGTGGGTTTGTGACGGTGCCGTATCTATACATTTGTCTCGCATATTTCCATATTCATATGTTTGTGGGATTGTGTTCTACACTATGGCCTGTCTGCTTGTCTTGCAGCTGTTTCTACATGAGGTTGTGTTTCTTTCCACTTCACCCGCGACCCCCTCATACACCTCCGGTTCACCTTTTCTGCATATGACACAAGTATCGCCTTTGTGGAATTTACCATTAAACACACACCCCTCACACGCGAATTACTCACACCCCATAGAGCACTACTTTGGTTGGTGGCCCATGACACGGCCACAGTTACACACTGACTAGCATACATGTGTCGGGTACCTTTATGGCTGTGTGGACTACCCTGCCATGTTTGCTTTCCACATGCTATACCTCACGCACATGGGTACACGCCCTTACTTCACTTTCATTACTTGGTTGGTGTATCCGGGTACTACCCGTTCGACTGTGTTACATACACATTCAGATTATACAGCTGCCTTCCAGATTTTGCCAGCCTGTTCTACTCATTGGTAGGATGGCACCTTTTCCTATGTCCAAGCTATTCCTTACACATGCCCGACTGTTATGGACATTGCCTTCCCACAGTCAATGGTTGTGTTTCCACCTTTTCAATTGGCCACAGTGTGACATAGGGTTACCACCTGTCCCACTTTGCGAGGGACAGTCCCTCTTTGGGCAGTTGTGTCCTGACATGTAATTGTCAACATGGAAAATGTCCTGAGATTTTAGGACAAACATATTTCTTATATTTTATGTGATAGTTGCATTAAACAGTTAATTCTGTATCTGAAATACCTGACTGTTATGAGAAACAGAATAAGCAACTAAAATGCTACAGGAATATGCTTTTCTGTAGGCAAAACAGTTATGTTCTGTCCTTTGTACTGGCCGTGGGTATGTGTCGGCCTGTACAGTCTGATGTCTGTACCAAACATGTCCCACTTTGGCAATTTGTAAGGGTGGCAACCCTACTGTGACAGTTGCGGTGAACACAGCATATTTTACAGGCCGACACATACCCATGGTCAGTTCGGCAGATAGAACTTACAATTCTTGCCTATATCTAAGCTTATTCTTGTAGCATTTCGGTATCTTATTCTGTTTGTTATATACATATTATATGTCCAGTGAAATATGTTTAATGCAACTATTACATGACGTCTACGGAGGAATTATGTCCTATATTTTCTGGACATTTGCCAGTTTTACATGTTTGTGTCAGGACACATCTGCCCACAGAGGGACTGTCGCTAGCAAAGTGGGACAGGTGGTAATCTTGGTCGACGTTATGGATCATACTGTTCCTTTCAGCCTACATGTGTCCGTGTTGTTATGGCTCATTTATATGCTCCTTCTGTTTTGTTTACATGCGTATGCTATTTCCTATCACATTTGGTATGTGAAATACGGACATACCTTTTGTATGTGACTATTACATGGCTTGTGGGATATGATTCAGACATATGGTCACTACCTATATCTACATTTCTCCTCATGTATTTTGTTATGGACACATCTGCACAGCTATGTTCCCTCCCTCAAATTATGGGTCGGCTGGTGACCCTCTCCGTTGGACTGGACATACCTACTGGCGGCACGCTAACATCTGTTACGTTTCACTTCCACATGGTATAGCTATCAACACTACGTTGGACTACAGGCACACGGTTTTCCTGTCATTTGTTCATGGGTAGGGACCCGTTATTCCCTACCGTGCATTTGTGTTTGAGTCTTCATTTTCTGTTCGCAGGGACTCTGCTTTACATACGTTTCAATCTCCACGGACACTGATAGGTACGATTACTATTGCTGATGGAATATAATATTCAGCAGTTTAGGTTGCTCCTCAAAAGCCGACATTGACACGCCTCCCTGTGCAACTTCGATACGCCCCTTGCACTTGCGCACATTTCCTATGCACGTGGCTGTGGCGGCTGCATGCCTTCATTATTATGCATATGGCACGACTACTCCACATCTACGCCACACGGCCGGCGCAAGCCTTACGCTGGACTTGCGCTGAGCTTCATGAATCCGGGGGTATGTCTCAGAAAGAGACTGAAAGCATTTTGATCTGGACATATAACTTACCAGCAATCTGCCTTGTGCTCACATGTAAGTTTTAGCACTGTGATATCTTGTAGGAATAGTTAAAGCTAGTAAAGATTAATTAGTTATTTTTCTTTGAAATCAGACCTGTCCTACTGTATTATTTTAAGTTTCTGTGTGATGTAGTAGTTTTGTCTTGTGTTTTAATTATGTATTATTAAATATTTTTAAAACCTTCTACATGTGGCTGATTTGTGTAGAGATAAATTATGCTTTAGAGTACATTATATATTTATAGAGTTTACTGTCTAAGCCCTTCCAATAAGCCTTAGGCTGAATAGTCACATTACCATTGGATATTAATATTGCACAGTAATAATTGGACACCCTTTTAAGGGCTTTTTAGTAGCTGATATTATTAACTGGGTGGTGGCAGTAATTACTACTGTATAGTCTGGGTAAAGGGGCACAGTTGGAGAATCTGTGTCAGCCTTTCCCAGGAGTGTCTGTGAAGTTGTATAAATACTTATCTCAAAGTGTGTGTATGTTGTGTCAGCTACTTGGCAGGGACACGAAGCACTGGTTGAACAGAGTGGGTACAGAATGTTTTAGTTTGCCCAGTTAGGCTGAGAGCTGGATCCTATAGCTGTGCCAGTGGGGAGTCTTATTGGGGACCTGGTGAGCAAGGGAGCAACCAGCCTCAGACTGACTGTGATCTCTGTGTGCACTTAAGGGAAATTGCACTTTACTGTGTGTATTAGTTATCCTTTCCTCCTCTAGGAGACAATTTCCCTGGTGTTAGTGGTGAGGATTGAGACTCCTTGATTGCTGGACCAGGGCATGGTCCTCACAAGTGTTTGGCAGTGGTGGGATCTACTTCACATACTAATTGGCTTGTAGTGGTGTGGGTAGAGTGAATTCCTGTAGCTTATGTACAGTGATCTCTAAAAGTGTTTTGTACTTTAAAACAGCCATGCAGTGTATACTCAGAGTTTAGATCACAATTGTTTTATTTATTTTGTTAGCGTTGGTCAGGGTGAGCAGGCAGCATGTCAGCAGAAGAGTATGGAAAGCTGACAAGGGGCCAGCTGGTGGAGATGTGCCAGGCTAGGGGACTGGTGCATGGAAACCTGACTAACACAGACCTGATTGCATCCTTGGTTACAGCTGTATCAGAAAACAGCAGCCTGGAGGACAATTAGACTGACAGTTTAGATACAATATCCTCTGAGAATGGACATCTCAACCTTTCTGCAGTGGACTTAAAAATCCAGCTGGAGCTAAAGAGACTTGAGTTGTAGGCCAGGCGTATGGAACTAGAAACAGCTGAGAAAATGAGGAGTCTACAAGATGAGGAAAATAAAAAACAGAGGAGGCATGAGAGGGAAATGCTGACTCTTCGCCAGAGTCATGGAGGTAATGGGGAAGGGAGTAACCAGACCCCAGAAGCACAAAAGGTTAGTAAATTTATTCCACAGTTTAAAGAGGGGGATAATTTTGATAGCTTCATTCATATGTTTGAGCGAGTATGTAAACAGTATGAAGTTGACCAAGGGCTCTGGGTACAGTTCCTGACCCCCTTACTCCATGGTAAAGCTGTAACTTCTTTAGCAAAAATGCATGACACTGACTGTTTTGATTCTACTGCTGTAAAAGACATTTGTTAGAATGTTTTAAGCTAACACCTGAGATGTATAGGACAAAGTTTTGTGAGCATAGACGCAAGGCAGATGAAAATGTATGTGAATATGTTGTTGAACTGAGCACTTTTTCCATAGCTGGGTGAGTGGATGTCAGGTCATCACTTCTGAAGGGCTGGCAGACCTTTTGGTAAGGGAACAAGCCCTTAGCACTTTGCCTGAGGACATGAGGATCTGGTTAGCTGATAAACAGTGTGCTACATCAGAGGAGTTGGGGAAGAAGGGAGACCTATACCTAGCAAGCAGGGCAGCCCTGCACAGGAAAGGGACCCCCAGTACTGTTTATGGGACTATAGAAACCCATGGTGGGCAGCACAGTCTACCCCAACAGAATCTGCCAGTAGCCGGGGAAGCCACTAGTCCAGGTACATGCCCAGGAGCTAGGGTTAAATGCTTTGAATGCAACCAGTGGGGCCATTTGGCATACATATGTCCATGGAGGCAAGGTGGGGAGCAAAAGTTGAAAGAGCCAGTAAGTGGGAAAGACAAAATGCCAACAGTGTGTTGTCTTGAGACAACAGGGATATGGATCTACCATCCTGCAGATGCCCTGAGAGGGAACAATTTGGATGAGGCAGTACCATGTACTTATGCAGTTAAAACCTGTGAGGCTAAGAGAAAAGCATGTGGGTCTGGTAGCCTGGGGGAGACTCAGACAGACTGCATACTTGCAGCCAGGACTGCTGAGGTGGTTACTTCAGGGAGTGAGCTACACTGTAGCAGTGAGACTGAATGTGAGCCACAGCTGCTTGTGGGTACTGATGTTCCCTTGGACAGGGTGACTGCAAAGGTAGAGGTGAGTAGTAGTACCCAGGCTGACAGTGAGGCACCGCTGTCACAGGATGCCAGACTTCCTGTGGAAGGGGAGCTGGGAAGGGTTACCAGGAGATACTTGAGACAGACTCAGCTCTCAGACCCTACATTGCAAGGCCTGAGGCAGGTAGCTAGGGAGGCACCTGATTCTCAAGAGAAGGGGGAATCTGTATACTGGAACAAAGGGTTACTGTACAGAGAGTGGACCCCTGAGGGAGGGCTAGAAGGTGAGAGAGTACAGCAGTTGGTAGTGGTTAGAGCTTACCATCTGGCGCTTCTAGCCATAGCCCATGATATTCCCTTTGCAGGTCATATGGGCATAAAACATAAAAAGAGGCATATTATGCAAACTTCTATTGGCCTGGAATTTCCAGAGATGTAACAGGGTACTGCAGGACCTGTGAGCAGTGCCAAAAGGTAGGCAAGGCAGAAGACAAGGTGAGAGCTCCTTTGATGCCTTTGCCTCTGATAGAGGAGCCATTTCAGAGGGTAGCTATGGATATTGTGGGTCCTCTGAATACTCCAAGTTCTACAGGGAAAAATTATATCCTAGTGATTGTAGATTATGCTACATGATACCCTGAGGCAGTGGCTTTGTCCTCCATTGAGGCTGAGAAGGTGGCAAATGCTTTGCTAGAGATTTTCAGCAGGGTAGATTTCCCAAAGGAAATACTGTCTGACAGAGGTGCCAATTTTATGTCAGACCTACTGGTTTGTCTGTGGAAGTCCTGTGGGGTGAAGCACATGAAGACCACCCCCTACCATCCCCAGACTAATGGTCTTGTTGAGAGTTTAAACTCTACAATCAAGTCCATGCTACAGGCATTTGCAGATCAGTTTAAGAGGGAGTGGGACAAATATTTGCCCCATCCGTTGTTTGCTTACAGAGAGGTTCCCCAGAAATCCACAGGTTTTTCACCATTTGAGTTGCTGTATGGGCATAGGGTGAGGGGTTCTCTAGATTTAATTTGAGATGAGTGGGAAGGAGAGTGTGAGTCTCACAAGGAGTCTGTTGTGGCATATATCCTGAACCTCAGGACAAGGCTCAGGGAACTCATAGGCCTGGCCCAGGAGAACCTGGCAGAAGCCCAGCAACAGAAAAAGGTGTGGTATGACAGGAATGCTCGAGCTAGAGAGTATGCTGTAGGGCAGCAAGTGAAGGTTCTCATTCATGTCAGACACAACTAGCTGCAAGCAGCTTGGGAGGGACCCTACAAGGTGGTAAGAAAGGTATGTGATGTTAACTACATGGTGGAAGTGCTAGGCAGATGGCAGTGGCACAAATTGTACCATGTTAACATGATGAAACCTTACCATGATAGGGAGGCCCTTGTGCTGAGCATTTGCAGTGGATTGCAGAAGGAGTCTGAGGGAGATCTGGGGATTGATCTCCTCAGTGAGGCTTGGGCTGACACCTTGGTGGAAGGGGTAGCAATGTCCCAGCAGCTATCTTCTACCCAGGTTCGAGAAATCCAAGCAGTGTTGCAGGAGTTTGGGGGCATGTTCACAGGGAAACCAGGGAGCACCTACCTGGTGCAGCACCAGGTGGATACAGGTCTTCAAAGGCCTATCAGGCAGACCCCTTATAGGGTGCATGAGAGAGTCAAACAGACTCTGAAGGAAGAGGTACAGGAGATGTTGGAACTAGGGGTGATTCAAGAGTCCAACAGTCCCTGGGCCTCATCAGTAGTGCTGGTGCTAAAGAAGGATGGCAGCACCAGGTTCTGTGTGGATTACAGGAAATTAAATAGTCATACAAAGATGCTTACCCCATGCCTAGGACAGTTGAGGACCTAGAGCAGCTTGGTGGGGCTAAGTATCTTACAACCATTGATCTTACCAAGGGTTACTGGCAGGTGCCCTTGACTCCCAGTGCTAGAGAGAAGTCAGCCTTTGTGACTCCTTTTGGCTTTTACGAGTTCACAAAGAGGCCCTTTGGGATGAAGAATGCCCCAGCGACTTTCCAGAGGCTGGTATATTATATCTTAGCAGGAGCAGGAGGGTTTGCCCTTGCTTACATGGATGATATAGCTATCTACAGCCATTCCTGGCAAGAGCACATTCAGCATGTCAGGGAGGTGCTGGACAGACTACAGACAGCAGGGTTGACCAGTAAGCCGAGCAAATGTCAGGTGGATATGGCAGAGGTCTACTACCTAGGACATAGAGTGAGGAGTGGTAAGATAAGGACAAAACCTGCCAAAGTGGGAGCTATTTAGGCATGGCCTGCACCTGTTACCAAAAAGCAGGTGAGGGCATTCTTAGGGACAGCAGTGTAGTAAAGAAAGTTCATTCCCAATTATAGTACCATAGCTGCTCCCCTAATAGACCTGATAAGGAAGAACAGGCCAGATAAGGTAGTGTGGACCCCAGCATGTGAGCAGGAATTTCAGAAGCTTAAGGAAGCTTTGGGAGGACCCCTTGTGTTAGCCAGTCCAGACTACAGCAAAGACTTTGTTGTGCAGGTGGATGCTTCAAACTATGGGGTGGGGGCTGTACTTAGCCAGATTTCTCCAGAGGGAGAAGAGCACTCAGTGATTTATCTCAGTTGTAGGCTCCAAACCAGGGAGAAATGCTATACAGCAGTAGAAAAGGAATGTCTAGCCATAGTGTTGGCACTACAAAAACTTCAGCCTTATCTGTATGGAAGAAAATTCACTGTGATGACAGATCAAAACACTCTAACATGGTTAAACAGAGCCAGTCAGCAAAATGCCAAGTTGCTAAGATGGAGTCTGGGGTTGCAAGCATATATGTCAGTGCAGCACCGCAGTGGGAGTAGCAATACCAATGCAGATGGGCTCTCAAGACAGGAAATGGGGTGAAATACACCCAGATAGACCTGACAATCTCAAGCGATGTTTCTCAAGGGGCACTTGAAAAACTTGCTTGAGTTTCCTGGGGGGAGAGATGTGACAATTGGGGAGAGATGGACGAAGGCTGCCAGCCTAGTCAAATAGAATTTAATACATAATTCTATCATTTGTTTAAATAAATGTAAAATACAGGCATGTGATTTTAAATGAAAGAAAAACACTGTAAAATGTGAACTTCAAGATTGTTACAACATTGCCCCCTTGCTGTAAAGAAAAACTAAGTCAAGCCTTTCAAATGTGTCTTTTGAAATTGAAATGATTTTTATGACTTTCTTTGATCTTTAAAGTTGGTTCCGGTAAGGATGGCTGAAGACATTCTGTCTATTGTGTTACCTAAGGACTAATTGCTAGAGTGTATATGTGAAATGCCTTTTAGTGTTGTATTCTCCTGTGCAGGTGTTAGCTTGCTAAATAATGTAAATGGAGTTTCTATTAGCCTGGGAACTCAGAACAGGTGTTAAGATGATGCAATATGAATACTGGGAAAACTTAAGTGTCAACATGATGTAATCTGAGGAGGACCCAGAGACATGTTTGTTAGTGATGTTTTATAAACTATGTCTCAGAAAGAGACTGAAAGCATTTTGTTCTGGATATCTAACTTATCAGCACTCTGCCTTGTGCTCACATGTAAGTTTTAGCACTGTGATATCCTGTAGGAATAGTTAAAGCTAGTAAAGATTTATTAGGTATTTTTTAATCAGACCTGTCCTACTGTATTATTTTAAGTTTCTTTGTGATCTGTGAACTCTTAGATATCTCTGTGGTGTAGTAGTTTTCTCTTCTGTTTTAATTATTTATTATTAAATATTTTTAAAACCTTCTACCTGTGTCTGATTTGTGGAGAGATAAATTATGCTTTAGAGTACATTATATATTTATAGAGTTTACTGTCTGAGCCCTTCCAATAAGCTTTTGACTGAATAGTCACATTACTATTGGATATTAATATTGCACAGTAATAACTGGACACCCTTTTAAGGGCCTTTTAGTAGCTGATATTATTAACTGGTTGGTGGCAGTAATTATTACCATATAGTCTTGGCAAAGGGGCACAGTTGGAAAATCTGTGTCAGCCGTTCCCAGGAGTGTCTGTGAAGTTGTATAAATACTTATTTCAAAGTGTGTGTGTGTGTGTGTGTGTGTGTGTGTGTGTGTGTGTGTGTGTGTGTGTGTGTGTGTGTGTGTGTGTGTGTGTGTGTGTGTTGTGTCAGCTACTTGGCAGGGACACGAAGAACTGGTTGGACAGAGAGGGTACTGGAGGTTTTAGTTTGCCCAGTTAGGCTGAGACCTGGATCATATAGCTGTGCCAGTGGGGACTCATATTGGGGACCTGGTGAGCAAGGGAGTAACCAGCCTCAGACTGACTGTGATCTCTGTGTGCACTTGGAAATTGTACTTTGCTGTGTGTATTGGTTATCCTTTCCTCTTCTAGGAGACAACCTCCCTGGTGTTAGTTGTGAGGATTGAGGCTCCTTGATTGCTGGGCCAGGGCATGGTCATCACACATACCTTTGCAATTTTTGAAATAAGAAAGTTCTAAACTGCATACCTTCTCCCTGGCTTTAGCACATTTCCAATTTCAGGTCACTGATTTTTTTTGGACTTTTATTTGGCTTTTCCAGCTCTGTAGATTTGAGACTAGATGACCTTTT
>NC_056741.1:1867303146-1867389798 GCF_019279795.1 Protopterus annectens | reverse complement strand
TTTCTGGACAGGCGATTGGGTGACATGGTTGGAATCCTTGACCGTGGTATGGCAATCTGCAAGTGTGAGCTGTCTGTGCTGGAACATCTGGTAGGAGTGAGGCATAGGCCACGTGGACATAGGCCAGCTACTCCACCTAGTGCAAGTCAGCGTGAGCATGCCACCTCACATGCCCGCTCCCATAGTGCTGGTAGCAGTAGCAGTGCAGCTGGTGCTGCTCTGTCCACACCAGGACACAGCAGGCCACGTGGATGTGACCCTGGATGTTCCCAGCGGGGACACAGTTCCAGTGGACATGTGTCGTCGGACAGTAGCCAAGCTGTACCTCTGCCTGGTAGTGCCCGTGCAACCCCTGCCAGGCACAGGTCACGTGGCCATGGCTGGACACAGTGAGCTGTACAACCTGGTCTGTACAATCTGGAGCTGTCAATAATACCCCGTGTAGGCCCCACAAAAGGCAGAACTGTGTGCACACATACATGCACACAGCAAAGACATCTGTAGGGCACTACAACACCCACATGCATACTGAACAGACATGTCCAATCATATCACTGGCCCTTACCCACACACAAGATGTCATCCATTGGTGCAGCCTATGCCCCTGGTAAACATTATCACCCTGTGCATATGATGAAGCCTGTGCCGCATCCTTGTCATTCACACCATTGTTGCAGGGACATGCTCAAATGGTTTGCTGCACAGGGTGAACAGAATAGTGAGAAGTGTATATTAAATTAGTTGTGTAAGAATAGTGAGAGAAGTGTATATTACATTAGTTGTGTACTGTTGACACGCACCAGACATACCATGTAGTACAGCTTTAGCATGCATTGTTATATGTTCACAGTATGTGTCTCGGTAACAACAGTAACAGCATGTTGGCAATAATGCCCTGGTTCCCTCCTTATGGTCTACTTGCATGTGCCTACAGGTAGCACTGTTTGCAGTCTCCCATGTGCAACTGTGGAGTACTCACAGGCACATATGTCAATATCAGCATGCTATACGTAGCCTCAGCCTGACAGTTGGAAAGTCTAACATAACACAGATGTCCACAAATATACTGATCCATAAGCATGTGGGCAGTTTAATAGGCTACAGTGGCTAGAGACGTGACATCCATACCAGATCACATCACAGGTATGTTGACATGGTGCAGGGGTTGTACACAGCGGTCTGGTCAATGATAATGTTAGAGGCCACTTGATAGCATGAGGCCTCACTGTGTAGCAGTAATACCCTGTCACATTACAGGAACATGCTCACACTCACGGGGTCAACAACACTATAATGCACACCCCATAGTGTTGAGGTGAGGACCCATGCCTATGTGGTCATCACTGTCACAGTACAGTGAACCCACATGATGCGACACAGAGAAAGAACATGTACAGGTATCCAGTGTGGCTGAGACCGATGGCATCAACAGGGTAGTGAACTGCATCACCATGAGTGGTTAGGGATCCTGTGTGTTCTGTATGGTAGCATAAACCCTCACTCCATGCACCAGACAGCCATACATACCTACATACACACACACACACACTCACTGTGGAGACCACACATGTCATACATATATGGATAGCTGATGTGTGTGATACACACACCACACCTGCCTACGTCATGCTTTCCACACTGCAGTATGTACAGATCTCTACAACAGTGTACAGGGGTGTGTAACAATTGAGATGTATTCCCCACCATATGTGGCATATATGGTCACACAAGCAAACCACATGGCAGTACTGTGAATGATACACCTGCTATATGATGATACGTCTGACAGACATGCAGCAGTATTGGCGGCATTATGTGTACCAACGCTACCTTTGGCAATTGTGCTGCTATATGCACACGGGAGGATGTAAGTGTTACAGGTGTCAAGTGACGTACTGTCAGTAACACCTGACCGCTGTGTAGGTTCTACATCAAGTAACGGTAACATAGCGTACTGTTTGCACATGTAATGGTAGGATGGCGTGTGACACACCTGTGAGCCGTCCCTGGCAAACATCCATCTACACAGGTGGATCACCTCTTTATGTGCACACATCCATCCATCCCTGCTGTACATCCTACCATACTGTCAGTATGTCACCATATACAGGTGTCAATGATGGGGCTGCATTGCAACTGCATGTTGTAGTTAGGCACAAATGAGTTACTTACATCAGCTACTGCACATGCATGGTAGCTGCATGCACACTACAGATTGTACATATGTGTTGGTCCTACATGCCTGTCATGTAGCCATGTTTGCATGCATTGCAATTGGTGGACATGTGTGTTGACATACATAACACATGGACTGTTGTATGATATGATGGGTGTCATGGGTAACTAGTACAGAGGGAATGTGCCCTTGGTCAACATTGCTGCCTCATGTACTATTAGCATTCAACAGCCATGGACCCACCTTCCATTTGCGTGCGTATGATTGCTGTAGCCACTTGTCTGCACGGAGGACAGCAAAAGCTATGATATGTACATATGTGTTGTGTGTGTGGTCCATGCACATATCCACTGCAATTACATCTATGACATAGCCAAACATGTGTGTTCATTGGTGTACAGTAACAGTCATCTGTCACAGCTGTGTAAGACCCAGGGCCCCTGGTATGTGTAGAGCCGACCTGGCTATGTACAGTGGTATCATTGCAATGCATAACACATGATGGAACCCTGTTGGTACACGTGTAGTCTGCACAGCTGCTGTAGACCTATGTACAGTCTACTGGTCATGAGTCACACGGTGTTGTGTTAATGTATGGCTGTGTATTGCTGGTCCAATGACATAGTGATGTTGGAAGGCTACATTGTAGATTGTGGTGTGTACCTCTGTGATATGCACCTGAGACATCTATGATAGCTCTTGAGTGTGTACTGGTCAATACATGTGAGTTGGGTTTCATGTACGTGGGGACAGTAATACCATACTGTGCCCTTCCGTGTTTAGAATCCATGCACATGCAAGATGGCCTTTTGCAACTGCTAAGTGTGTGTGAGCATGCCCAGTACACCGTTGTGTAGATGGACACACAGTACATTCCAAACTGTGCCCTTCCATGTTTAGAATCTGTGTGCATGCAAGATGGCCCTTTGCAACTGCTAAGTGTGTGGGCATGCCCAGTACACCATTGTGTAGATGGACACACAGTACATTCCAAACAGACATGTGATACTAAGCATGTGGGCATGGCCATTGACATCCTGTATAGCGATGGTGGTCATCCAGGCAACAGATGTCCATTTTCAATGTCACGATAGATGCCTACATTGAACACACTGGTTGCTGTCTTGAAGGAGGTACTGTCTGTGGCGCGTCCCATATCTATGTAGTGTTGTTGTAGTGCTCCGTAGATATTTGGTTGCCCCAATCACACCACTGCCGTATGTTTGTCTATGTCTACCTAGGGACAGTAATATGCTTTCAGACTGCTCACTCTCTATACATTCCCTATCGGCATCCTTGCCTTTGCGGATGATGTCACCCACTTAGAAGTATGCCTCTGGGTGTGCTGTGCTCAGTAATCTCAGTAGCGCGTTCTGTAAATGCATCATGCTGTAGTGTGCTCGACTCCCAGCCCTGCCAAGTGTGTGTGTGTGTGTGTGTGTGTGTGTGTGTGTGTGTGTGTGTGTGTGTGTGTGTGTGTGTGTGTGTGTGTGTGTTCCCAGCTGCCTGGGGACACAGTAATGCTTTTAGATGCCTCACACCACATACATTCCCTATCGGCGTCTTTGCCTTTGCGGATGATGTCACCCAGCTAGAAGTATGCCTCTGGGAGTGCTGTGTTCAGTAATCTCGGTAGCGCATTCTGTAAATGCATCATGCTGTAGTGTGTTCGACTCCCAGCCCTGCCAAGTGTGTGTGTGTGTGTGTGTGTGTGTGTGTGTGTGTGTGTGTGTGTGTGTGTGTGTGTGTGTGTGTGTTTGCGCGCATGCTTCTGTCCACCTGGGGACTCAGTCTTGCTTTCAGATGCCACACAACACAGCAGTTTGCTACCAACGTCTTTGCCTTTGCGGATGATGACATGCACCTAGATGTCTGCCTCTGTGCCTGCTGTGCTTAGTAATGCTGGTAGCGCATTCTGTAAATGCATCATGCTGTAGTGTGTTAGGGTAGTTAAGTGTATGTTCGACTCCCAGCCCTGCCAAGTGTGTGTGTGTTTGTGTGTGTGTGTGTGTGTGTGTGTGTGTGTGTGTGTGTGTGTGTGTGTGTGTTTGCATGCATGCTCCCATCTGCCTGTGGACTCAGTCTTGCTTTTAGATGCTGCACAACACAGCAGTTTGCTACCGATGTCTTTGCCTTTGCAGATGATGACACGCACCTAGATGTCTGCCTCTGGGACTGCTGTGCTTAGTAATGTTGTTAGTACATTTTGTAAATGCGTGATGCTGTAGTGTGTTAGGGTAGCTAGGTGTATGTTCGACTCCCAGCCCTGCCAAGTGTGTGTGTGTGTGTGTGTGTGTGTGTGTGTGTGTGTGTGTGTGTGTGTGTGTGTGTGTGTGTGTGTGTGTGTGTGTGTGTGTGTGTGTGTGTGTGTGTTTCCAGCTGCATAACAACAGTACATTGCTTTGACAGTATTCACTCTCCTTAACATCCGTGCAACGTCTTTGCCTTTGATGCTGCTGTCTGCAGGCTAGACGTGTGCCTGTGTGAACCATATGATTCTCTGATCACGGTACCATGTTTTGTAACTGCGTAATGCTGTTGTGTGGTACAGTGCTTACGTTTATGTTCTGCTCCCAACCCTGCCACGTGTGTGTGTGTGTGTGTGTGTGTGTGTGTGTGTGTGTGTGTGTGTGTGTGTGTGTGTATATATATATATATATATATATATATATATAGAGAGAGAGAGAGAGAGATGTATGTATAGCTATATCTATATATATATATATATATATATATATATATATATATATATATATATATATATATATATTGTATATTGTATATAGATATGTATGTTGGGATTATCACTCTTGACTGTGCTGCATTGTCTGCACATGAGCACCCTAGATGTATGTACATCTGCTCTGGCTCTGTGATAGTGCACATACTGTGTGCTGTAGTGATCGTGGGTTATACATGTATAGTGACCGGTTATTGTGTTGCTGGGTATTACATGGGCATTGGGAACAATGTTAGTGCAGCACCTTTGGCTGGTCGTATGCAGATCTCTGCAATAGTCAGCAGTGGTTATTATATTGGAGTGTGAGTATGGCTCATATCCGTCTGTAGTAACTGTCAATTCTATGCACCCCAGGTTAACATCACAGATGCACGTTTATCCACAGGTTGTGGTACAGATCCCAGGAATGTATGTGTAGACATTGACAGGCACAGGACTGGGTTGTGTTGGATGCATGGAGGGGTGTCCATGGCCAGTAATGGGGATCTCTACAGCCTGGCAGGTACAGTCTGTGACTGACCCACAACCTCCTGTATATGGCTGACACATGCTGTACCTGTGTATATGCAGACACACACACCACAAACAGCTACGGCTATCACATACACACACCCATTCCACCACCATTGGGCCATGCAATAACCATTGTCCCTCACATACACACACACCTACATGTACATTGGATGGCTCTATGACAGCTCTGGACATGTTAACACCACACTCTGTACATATGATGTCACCTGTGCCACCAACTGTGATGTGTAACATTGATGCAGGATCTGACTAACCTGGTGCTGCTGCACACAGTGGCTTTATTCCACTGTATTGATGTTAGCATACTGTTAACACACAGTGTGATACTTCCAGGTGTACTTCAGCAGGCATGATGCATTGCAGCTATCACCATCACTGTGGCATAGTTTACAGCACTGTTACCTCTGATGATGTAGTCTCCATCCATGTGCCATTTCACTGATGTGTGTAGTATTGGCAGCATGTGTGTCTGTGTGTGCAGTACGTGTGTGATGTGTGTAGTACACATGTATACCTGCTTACAAATGCATACACGACATTACACGGGCTTCACCAGTCGTACACTAGCTTACTCGTTCTTCCACACGTGCACTCAGGCTAACACACATGCACACATGATTACATGGGCTTACTGGCACGCACAGGTGCAGACACACTGTGGGAGGGTTTGCAGGTCACATTGGTGGTATCCATGGCGTATGCTGTCAGTCTCCTGACATTCCCTAGGATAGCTCATGACACGCCTCTTCCACTGAGTACTGACAGCACACATGTGACACTGCTCCAGTGAGGTTACAGTGTTTTGTACATACACACTCCTGTTGTCACCTATCTTCTACTCTAATAGTCCCCTTAACCTACACTACACTGTACAGGCTTGGCCCATATGGCATGACATGTTGTGATTCACTATCCTCAGCCTCACTTGCCTCACATTGCCTACAAATGCTTCGTTAGATCTCTGACAGAGAGCTTCCACACATAGGTACCAGTACGCAGTAGCCATGTTGTCTCCAGATCGCCATTCATCTGCATGGCGTACTAACATCTAGCTAAACCTACATTTTGTATGTATATTATCCATATGTCTTGTTTTGAAGTGCAGCGCGTTCTCGTGGTGCTGCGCTATGCTACCACACCAGGGATCGGGGGAGGACAACTACTGGTTCATTGATATCCAATGGACAAAGCCGCCACTGGCCTTGGACTTGGACATTGGCATGCTTCTTCGACTGTATTCATACTGTATTTGCAGCTGTCATTGCTCCATTTAGCAACGTGCAAAACATTAGTCGCATAACATCCGGGTACATTTCTGCACATAACTCTGCTCTTGCATGGACAGCTTATTTTTCATGTTTCACATAATTATGAAGGGTTACCTCCTGTCCCACTTTGCGAGGGATAGTCCCTCTTTGGGCAGTTGTGTCCTGCAAAAAATATGAACAAATGACAAATGTCCTGAGATTTTAGGACAAAATAATTTTCTATATTTTATGTAATAGTTGCATTAAACAGTTATTCTGTATCTGAAACACCTAAATGTTGTTAGAAACAGAATAAGGAACTAAAATGCTACAAGAATAAACTTTTATTCAGGCAAAAAACTGAAGTTCTGTCCTTTGTACTGGCCGTGGGTATGTTTTGCCCTGCAAAATCTGATGTTTGTAGCACAAATGTCACACTTTGGGCATTTGGAAAGGTGGCAACCCTATAATTACATCATTTGCATAGCTTACACATACAAATGGGCTCATCAGCTTATACATACAAATCGGCTCAGTCAGACACCCCCGGTTAACAAATGTAAAATAAAAATAAATAAATAAAATGTTGCAAATCCCAACATTGTCCGTGCAATGTTCGTGTTACGGGCAGTCCTGCATGCCCCTACAGGTGTTTGTTGAATAGCCTGGCAGTCATCTTTCCTTGCTGTACTCTTACTCAATCCATACACGCTGGAGGCTTCGTGTATAATGGCCTAGGCTTTTCTGTGTGCTATGTCTATTTGTGGTGTATGCATGGCTGTAGGTATGTCCCACTGTCATCATTGGCAAAGGTGACACCCTATAGGTACTTCCTGTAGACTGCTGTGTCATTTGACATATCAGCACATACCTGCAGATGAACTTCCTACTGCAGTGCTTTTCATACCTTCTGAGTTATCTTACAGTCGATAATGCTGTTTCCTCAGACATGTATCTGTTTCTGATCATACCTATCAACCTCCTAGTGCAAAACATCTGTACAAAGCCTAACGTGATGGGGGGACAGATAGGGGCAGATTCTACATATTGCTCTTACAAACATAGATAGTTGACAGTATTATAGATTTTGCATTAGTATGACCTTTCTGAGGGATTTGGGGTCTTAAACACATATGTTTATCATTATTTAATGATGTCAGTTCTCAGGTATTTGGCAGACAGGTACAGATTGTGAGAGGAACACACCACACATATGAGGCATACTTCTGCACATTCGTACAGTTACGCCAATACACACAATACATGGCGCCATCACAGGCCAGTTACCATTACATTCCTACTGCAGGACATACCCACCCACTGGGTTATATTCCTCACATGGGCCAACACGTGCTTATCCACACTACTTATTCCATCATGTACCTTATGTGTATGCCGGTATTTGCACTTTCCGTCAGTGGCAGAGCTCACATACGAGTAGGTGAGACTGGAGACTGTATCGGTGACACTGCATGACAACCTGAGGGACACATGTTGTTTGAGTCTATTAACCTTCCACATTGACTTTCACAGGCCATACGTTGTAATTCACATTTGTGGACAAACATGCTTATGACTTGTACATGTTTTGTCATTTATCCTGACGTCTTTCTTCTCACCTGTCCACCTAGTATCACTAGTTCTGTACATTTCATTAGGATAGGTTACCTTCATACCTCTCACCTGTACACATTATGGGTATAGGCCCTGGGGTTTGATCTATGATTGTGTTACATTTCATGATAATATGCCTTTCCGATAGATTGCTGGCAAGCCATGATGGACTGTGCGGTTAGGTAATCATGACTGACATTTCTATTTCATGATTACTAACTCTCATAACATTCGTATTCCCAACTACACAATTATTCTATCAACGGTCTGACTTTGCCTGAGGTAAATTTAATATAGTCCCTATTTGTCTGTCATGTACTATGCCTTAGTCCAGCTGTCTTATTCTGACATTCTGGCAGGTATGGTTACCATCTTGGTCGTATGCGTGTCCATACTTGGTAATCGCCTATATGACACTGATATAGGTCCCTACGTCTTCCTCCAATGGTTTACACAATATCCAGTGGATGGGTTGCACCTTTTTGGTAAATATAGGCATGTGCTATACCCACATAGGTATACTGATCACTCCCATGGGGCATACCCAATAGATCTGTGCCAACCAACACCTTGGCCCAATTCTGCATACCCATGATTCCCATACCTGACACACCTCCACAGTACCCATTCGAGATGTTTAATGTGAGCGATAATAATGTGTGAGGACACTTCTGAGCACTCACCACTCTGCGGATATCTGCTCGTACATCATACATTCAATCGACCCATGTGTTGTTACCCTTGCACCTGCTACTGTTGCATGTACAGCTATGTCGTAGTTGCAGCTGTGACATCTTTAGCATCAATGACGGTTTGCACTTCATATGGATAAATTTTTGGGGTCCTGCAAAGGACACCTATATTCATGTTTAATGTGTAAAACTTGCAGGCCCTGTCACACTGGTAGTTTCCGGGACATGGTTTGGAAACCATTGGTGTATTCTCCTTTCATGCATGTCTGTCTATCCATATTAGCTATACTGTGACCTATTTATGTACATGTGTTATATGTACAGGGACATATGTTTGTTGTGTATATATCTATTAATGTATAGTGTGTGTTTAGATGTATATATCTGTACATATATACATATGTCTGTACATTCCTCATCTCGTAATTTTCTTTGGATTATGTCTGTGGATATATGTGTATATATATCTCCATATCATGCCTTTCAATTGTACAGATTTCCGCTGCATGTACAGCTTTTTGCCTCTTATCTTTGCTCTGTTTTTCATAACCTTGTGTCTATCTGGCAAGTTAGTGGCATATCATTAAAGACTGACGTTGGTAAATAATGACAAACATTTCAGGTTACGACTTCATACCCTTCAGAGAATCCATGCTAGTGACACACCTGTTATTCTATCCACTTTCTATGTTTGTTAGGCAATATCTGGGGATTGTCCCTATTTGTACCAGTTGTTGTCATAGCTTTGTCCGGTTTCATACTTTACAGGTTTAACAGGTATGAGCCATGTACATAGAACGTGTGGAAAACACCATTAATTTTCTATTCTGTGAGTGGATTACACACGCGCAGGCGCACTTGCATATCCTTATTGTGGGTTACATATGTTTCATAGATAATTGTGCTTCTGTGAACTTCCATAATTCTGACCGTAACAGTTACCCTATATCTGTATTCCAGTTTATGGACTACTATGAAACATGTGTTCACCTTTACATATTTAAATGTGTGTACTGCACGAACGCTTTCATTACACTTTGAAGTTATATGTGCAGTGGTCGTAGGTCAACCGGGACTGCATTCACATTGGCCGGATACCAGAACCACTATTCTATTGGTGTTCTCCCTCATTGATTTGCATACCCATAGTACTTAGCTACATCAATATACGCCTCACTGCTTCACCTATGACACAGGCATCCATTCTCCTGCTGGGAAAAAGGCGGTACTACATATTACACATTCCCTATTGTCTACTGCTGTGGACTCCAGCTGCATTGTTAATCACTCTGAGAATATGTAGAACACCAAGGCATATAGTCCAGCCACATACAGGTCTTTGATTGTCAGGGTGTTCATGTAGTGATCTGGGTTTAGGCTTGTCCACCTGATGAATGGAACTTCCCTGGCCAAGGTCAAATGTCAGACGAAGCATATGGACAGGGATTATCTACCTATTTTCAAGTTTTACCTGTGTTTATAGACACAGGTGTTTGGGCACCTGTCAGCAGCTTATTCTGTTGGCATTACATATTATGGGTGGGGTTGTTACAGTCCATACTCCACGGTGAGGGGTGTTCCCATTCACATTTGACTATTACCTGTATACAGTCATACAGGGATTATTATTTTTGGACATGAAGTGACTACAGGTATGCAGTTGTACATTACACAATTGGGAAGGGCTGTTCCTGTAAATATATACGGACCATACCTCTCAACCTCTTAGAGCACCGAACCTGTGCAAAACCTACATGATGGGGGGACAATTAGGGACACATTTCAACGATTGCTCTTACAAGCTTAGAACATTGATAGAATGCTAGGTTTTGCATTAGCATGACTTTTCTGCAGGTTGTGGAGTCTTATACTCAGGATATTTCTCATTATTTAGTGACGTCAATCCTCAGCTATTTACCACAATGGTGTAGATTGTCAGAGGCACAAACCAACACTATGGGGCGAACCTGTGGTCATTCTTAGGGTTGCCACCTTTTCGACTGCCCAAAGTGGACATGTTCTGTAGAGATGTCAGATTTTCCAGGACAAAATATACCTACAGCCATGCATAGTACTGAACTTAAACCTTTTTTGTACATATAATAGCTTATTCTAGTAACATTTGAATTGTTTATGCTACTTCCCATAACATATTGAGGAGTCATATATAAAATAACCATTTTATGTGACTATTGAAGTAAATTAGGGAATAAACTCTCAGGACATTTGCTATGTCTTGATTTTTTTCACAGGACACAATTGCCTACAGAGGGATTGTTACTCGCAAAGTGGGACAGGTGGTGACCCTAGTCATTCTGCAAATATCCGGACAGTTGAGTGTTATGGCATGGACCTCTGTAATACGCTGTTGTGTTCTGGCACAGCAGTAGCTCAGCATTAAAGACTGCAGTCAGAACATGCTGACAGACAGTTGGGTTTCAGACTTCATACTCCAGACATTAATGCCAATGTGTAAACTGTTATTCTATCAAATTCTATGTTTCTAAGAGATATGTTTACAGATTGTCCCTGATTTTGGACCTTTGTCTCACGTATATTCACGGCTTTGTCCAGATATCTTGCTCACACAGGTTGACAGGTATGGTCAGTCACGACTGCACACAGTCAGTGTCCCTCACACTTGATCAGGGTTGACCTGTTTATGTAGTGTCTTCCTTGCCCTCATGCCGTTTTCCACTTTGCAAATGTGTGCATTATATTCTCCCTCCTATTCATGTCTGGAAACGTGCGTCACGGGAATGTATTTTATCCTGGGTGGTAGGTTATGCATGCCCACTTAGGGCTGGACAGTGTCATGGACCTCCACTGCACGTTCTGACTTGTGTCCAGATATCTACTGGATTGGACATCATGTCGTCATACCCATTCTACTATTTACACAAGTTGGTCATCCCGTGAGGGATATCCCAAAAATTGGTCAAGACCAAAACAAGTTAGATATCGAAGATTTTTGTGGCTTCACGAAAACGTGCAGAGGGTTTTACCTGCAGGGGTTACATGGTTTGCAATCCTGACACTGCCTAGGGTGAAAATACCTACTACATATGCATAGGGGTCACTGTGTGTAGCTGTTTCTGCAACAAACCAGTGGACCAAGTACGGCTGGATTTGGTGGACATTCTGGTATGGTGGCAGGTTGTGTGTTGTGGAGGGTATGCTGGGTAGGCTATTATGCATCCAGGTGTGTTGCATTTGTTAAGGCCAGTTCCATCAGGACCCATCTGTGGCTATGTGATGGTGCCGTATCTATACATTTGTCTCGCATATTTTCATATTCATATGTTTGTGGGATTGTGTTCTACACTATGGCCTGTCTGCTTGTCTTGCAGCTGTTTCTACATGAGGAACCGAACAGAAAAATCCACAGATCCAGAGAAAAATAGCGTACAAAACTTTTAATGACCGCTTTCATCACACGACTTCATCAGAATACACTCCATCAAAAAATCAGTGCTTTAAATACATACTGAATTGCCAATCAACACAGGTAAAAGCAATTAATTAATATAAAATTTAAAGTCACAGTGTTCATGGTTCAAAAAAGAAAGACAGATCACTGTGTTTGTTAATGGCCAACTTACGATATTTTAAAAAAAACACTTGACATTAATAGTTTCATTCAGACCGGGGAGTTTATCTGAAGATAATCTAATCTGCCAAAGTGTCTCCCTTTGTTCTAAATAATTTTTAAAATCTCCCACCCTCATATCTGGTTTACAAACCTCTAAAACAGAGAAAACAAATTTCTTAAAGCTAAAACAAACAACAGAATGCTTGTATAATGCATTATTCTGATCTTCACTTCTAATACTGTATAAATATTCCTTAATGCGTGTCGCTAAACTTCTAGTGGTCATTCCCACGTAAAAAGCTGGACAGGCAGTGCACATAGGTTCATAGGTTCATAGGTTCATACTAGGCTATCTGCCCAAGGGCATTTATAAGCCTAGCCCATAGTTATTTGGCTTTCGCCACCCCTTTAGTTTGAATAAAACTATGCCTATTATTTTGCTGTGCCTCTGTCAAGCAGTGACACTGAAGTAATCCCTGGGGTATATCTGCGATCCCCCATCCATTGGTCAAGATTCCTCTTGAACAAGGCCAGCGAGGTGCTCTGCCTCACATGTACCGGGATTTTGTTCCACAGCATAGGGAGTCTCTGGGTGATGAATCTGTCCCTCCAGCACGTTCTATTAATAACCGTGTCAAGGTTTAAGTCTCCCGCCCTTGTGGTTCTGAGGGATCTAGATTTTTTGAGGTGAAGCATATTCATCAAATCAGGGTTTGACATGGCCTTATATGTCAAGCACAGGTCACCTCTGTGCAAGCGGTATGAGACTGAATAGAGCTTGTACACCATAGCAATGTACACCACCCCGTGGGTATTGCAAGTAACAAACCCAGGAACTTCAAATGTTCTATCTGTAGTGGCCACGGAAATGCAGGATCCTAATGAAATGTATCTACAAATCCTGCATCCGTGGCAACAAAACATACCTTTCTTCTTGATCGTAACTTGATCTTTGTTTAAACTATTATGTTCAAGCAACTTTTTAATATTGTAATTGTTGCGAAATACAAAATATGGTTTATTTCCTACTACCTTAACGATGTCAGATTTCCCTTGGATAACCCTCCAGTTCTTTTCAAGCATGGATCTAATACGATTAGTGTCTCCACTCATTTCTAGTGAACACACCACATCAAAATTAGTAGATTCTCGTCCAGAACTATGATCAACAATAACATTGGTAGAATTGTTGAGAATCGCTGGATAATGGGTTAAATGCTTATTAAAAATTTCATTACCACTGTCAATTAATAAAAACTCATCATACCCTCTCTGTAAAAACAGTGAAGCAATGAAAAGAAATTCCTGAACTAAATCCTGTTCTTTGCTGGTCATACGGCTAGCTCTAATATACTGGCCTCTAGGTATGTTCTTAATGATGTGTTTCGGGTGGCCACTTCGATAATGCAAGTATCCATTTGTGAAAGTATGCTTCCTAAAAATCTTACTATGAAACCTGTTGTCCATAAAGTCCCACCAAAAACAAATGTCTAAAAAGTTAACTACCAAACCAATGTCACCTTTAGTGAATTTTAAATAGCCAGATGATAAATTGACCTCTGAAGCAAAAACTTCAACAGCGTCAACATTACCTTCTATGATAAAGACTAAATCGTCAATGAACCTACAGTAAAACTCAATGTGGAATTTTTTCTTAAGAATAGGAATACACTCAAGTTCCCACCAAGCCATGACTACATTGGCATATGCAGGGGCAGCTGGAGAACCCATTGCTACACTTCTTATTTGTTTATAATACCTGTTGTTAAATAAAAAGAAATTATTATCTAAAACAATTTCTAACAATCTACAAATTGTAGATATGGCACTGTTCGAAAAAAGTTTCGTTCCAAACAAATAGCTGCGCACAGCCTCTACACCTTCATCATGGGGGATGCAAGTATATAATGAAACAACATCTAAGGTGAAAATTATGTGTCTTTCAGGATCAAAAGTTCCACTTTCATAAAAGGTCCTCAACTTCTCTAAAAAATGCCAGGAATCTCTAACGTAAGATGAATTGTTGTTCAAAGAGGCCCCAAAATAGCATCTAACACGAATGAAATTCCCTCAGTGATGGAATACGGTGAGGAAACTATTGGTCTAAAAGGAGGATTGACCAAATCTTTATGTGTTTTAGGGATCCCAAAAATCACCCCTATTTTTGGTTGCTGTACTACACAAAAATTGTATAGTTCAACATTGATTTCATCAGACATCAGGGCATCATATAGATGAGAATTAATGGAACAAAAAGATTTATGAATGTCGAATAAAGTAACTTGCTGATATTCAACTACGTTGTCCAAAATATTTAACATATTGTTGTTGTATACTTTTTGCTCCATAATGACTATATTGGAGCCTTTATCACTCTTCATAAACCTGTACTGACTAGTCAAGGTTTTTAGATGTTCTAAGGCTTTCCTCTCATTAATAGTCAAATTGTCATACACACCACCCTTAGTGCTAAACAATTTACTGACATCATCAATGCAAAGTTCTTCAAACACTTTAATGGTGTGATGCAACCTGGGAGTGTAACTAGAGGGCTTAATTAAACCACTATTGGTGTTAGGTAAATCATGCATTAAGTAGGACAGATTCAGTTTTCTTGCATATTTTTTAATGTCAACTACTGTCCTGCTATAATTTGCTCTGTTGTGCGGTACAAAATTCAAACCGTATTTCAAAACATTGAGTTCTGTGTCACTAAAAACATGTTTAGTTAAGTTTAAGACTCTAAAGCAGTCCAAATGTTCCGTTAAGCTTCGTCCCCGAGTTGGACCCCAAAAAAGTCAGACTTCGAGTCAACACTGTAGTTTTATTGTTGTTACTAGACTGATGCTTTTTGTTAGCAAGAGAATCTTTGCAAACAGTATTTGGTCTATTCTTGCTAATTTTTTCTTTGTTGGTGCTACCAGAAAAACCAGCTGCACCTGAGTCTTGTCGATCGATTTCTAAGACTTCATTAACTTGTTCATTGTCTAGTAACAAATTGTCAGTTAACATACTGGATCTTAAATTTAAATTGCCCAAAATGTCATCTTTGTCAGGACATTTAAATGTAGGAACATTAGAGTCAGCTTTAGGTGCAGAAATGACATCACTGTATGCACGCTTACCATATGTAAAATTACCTTGTCCTTTAGAGTTATTATCTCGAATGTTCAAAGCAAAATTGTTATAAGCAGTTTTGTTTTTATATGAGGCGATATCGCGCCTCAATTTCAACTGTTTCCTGTTAGTCACCTCGATGGAATGTTGTTGCACTTCTTTAGACAAACACTGAAAAAACATGCTGAAATTGTCTGCCGTAAGCATGCCCTTAACATGTGTCTCAATGTTAATAATTTCATTTTTAAGTAAAGCCATTTTTTGAGTGTTATTGTCAATCAACAACCTGAGAAAACTTAAACCGGCATTGTTAAAAAAAGAGACTAATGTCTCAAACATTGGATTGCCTAAACCAACCCCGTTTGGGCATTTAAAAAAATCTTAGCCCCTTTGGCACAATGCCGAGTTCAATGCAATGAGAGAAATAACAATTCTCTAAGTGTAATGATTTATACCTCTTTAACAATTTTAGCAGTTGCTCACGTTGACTGTTGAGTAGACCGTTGTTAGTTTCGTAGAAATACTGCCCAGGTATGCTGAAGGGATTTTCCCCTCGACTAAGTAAGTGCTCACAGCTGACATGTTCACTGTTACGAACGGAAAAAGGCAAACGTTGTTTCTTTGCTTCACGTTCATTACGTTCATCACTGATTTGCATAGGACTACCCAAATCAATTACTGTTTCCAGCTCCTGGTCGGATCCAACAGGACTAGATGCTTGCATCACAGTATCAGGTCTCTTCGCTTTTGCTAATAAAAGTTTTAACGAACTTTGAATGTCTATCAAAGTTACCAAAAGTAGGTTGTTCAGCTTGTCAGTCCCTGAAGAGGGTGTAGGGTGAATAGTCATGTTTAACAAAGACTCGTCGGCAACCTCCGCCATTACAGGCTGCATTAAACAAGTAAAAGTGAAAAAAGCCAACAAACAAATAAATCCAAAAAATGGCAGGAGGAACCGAACAGAAAAATCCACAGATCCAGAGAAAAATAGCGTACAAAACTTTTAATGACCGCTTTCATCACACGACTTCATCAAAATACACTCCATCAAAAAATCAGTGCTTTAAATACATACTGAATTGCCAATCAACACAGGTGAAAACAATTAATTAATATAAAATTTATAGTCACAGTGTTCATGGTTCAAAAAAGAAAGACAGATCACTGTGTTTGTTAATGGCCAACTTACAATATTTTAAAAAACACTTGACATTAATAGTTTCATTCAGACCGGGGAGTTCATCTGAAGATAATCTAATCTGCCAAAGTGTCTCCCTTTGTTCTAAATAATTTGTAATAATATCGTAAGTTGGCCATTAACAAACACAGTGATCTGTCTTTCTTTTTAGAACCATGAACACTGTGACTTTAAATTTTATATTAATTAATTGTTTTCACCTGTGTTGATTGGCAATTCAGTATGTATTTAAAGCACTGATTTTTTGATGGAGTGTATTCTGATGAAGTCGTGTGATGAAAGCGGTCATTAAAAGTTTTGTACGCTATTTTTCTCTGGATCTGTGGATTTTTCTGTTCGGTTACTCCTGCCATTTTTTGGATTTATTTGTTTGTTGGCTTTTTTCACTTTTACTTGTTTAATGCAGCCTGTAATGGCGGAGGTTGCCGACGAGTCTTTGTTAAACATGACTATTCACCCTACACCCTCTTCAGGGACTGACAAGCTGAACAACCTACTTTTGGTAACTTTGATAGACATTCAAAGTTCGTTAAAACTTTTATTAGCAAAAGCGAAGGGACCTGATACTGTGATGCAAGCATCTAGTCCTGTTGGATCCGACCAGGAGCTGGAAATAGTAATTGATTTGGGTAGTCCTACGCAAATCGGTGATGAACGTAACGAATGTGAAGCAAAGAAACAATGTTTGCCTTTTTCCATTCGTAACAGTGAACATGTCAGCTGTGAGCACTTACTTAGTCGAGGGGAAAATCCCTTCAGCATACCTGGGCAGTATTTCCACGAAACCAACAACGGTCTACTCAACAGTCAACGTGAGCAACTGCTAAAATTGTTAAAGAGGTATAAATCATTACACTTAGAGAATTGTTATTTCTCTCATTGCATTGAACTCGGCATTGTGCCGAAGGGGCTAAGATTTTTTTAAATGCCCAAACGGGGTTGGTTTAGGCAATCCAATGTTTGAGACATTAGTCTCTTTTTTTAACAATGCCGGTTTAAGTTTTCTCAGGTTGTTGATTGACAATAACACTCAAAAAATGGCTTTACTTAAAAATGAAATTATTAACATTGAGACACATGTTAAGGGCATGCTTACGGCAGACAATTTCAGCATGTTTTTTCAGTGTTTGTCTAAAGAAGTGCAACAACATTCCATCGAGGTGACTAACAGGAAACAGTTGAAATTGAGGCGCGATATCGCCTCATATAAAAACAAAACTGCTTATAACAATTTTGCTTTGAACATTCGAGATAATAACTCTAAAGGACAAGGTAATTTTACATATGGTAAGCGTGCATACAGTGATGTCATTTCTGCACCTAAAGCTGACTCTAATGTTCCTACATTTAAATGTCCTGACAAAGATGACATTTTGGGCAATTTAAATTTAAGATCCAGTATGTTAACTGACAATTTGTTACTAGACAATGAACAAGTTAATGAAGTCTTAGAAATCGATCGACAAGACTCAGGTGCAGCTGGTTTTTCTGGTAGCACCAACAAAGAAAAAATTAGCAAGAATAGACCAAATACTGTTTGCAAAGATTCTCTTGCTAACAAAAAGCATCAGTCTAGTAACAACAATAAAACTACAGTGTTGACTCGAAGTCTGACTTTTTTGGGGTCCAACTCGTCGGGGGACGAAGCTTAACGGAACATTTGGACTGCTTTAGAGTCTTAAACTTAACTAAACATGTTTTTAGTGACACAGAACTCAATGTTTTGAAATACGGTTTGAATTTTGTACCGCACAACAGAGCAAATTATAGCAGGACAGTAGTTGACATTAAAAAATATGCAAGAAAACTGAATCTGTCCTACTTAATGCATGATTTACCTAACACCAATAGTGGTTTAATTAAGCCCTCTAGTTACACTCCCAGGTTGCATCACACCATTAAAGTGTTTGAAGAACTTTGCATTGATGATGTCAGTAAATTGTTTAGCACTAAGGGTGGTGTGTATGACAATTTGACTATTAATGAGAGGAAAGCCTTAGAACATCTAAAAACCTTGACTAGTCAGTACAGGTTTATGAAGAGTGATAAAGGCTCCAATATAGTCATTATGGAGCAAAAAGTATACAACAACAATATGTTAAAAATTTTGGACAACGTAGTTGAATATCAGCAAGTTACTTTATTCGACATTCATAAATCTTTTTGTTCCATTAATTCTCATCTATATGATGCCCTGATGTCTGATGAAATCAATGTTGAACTATACAATTTTTGTGTAGTACAGCAACCAAAAATAGGGGTGATTTTTGGGATCCCTAAAACACATAAAGATTTGGTCAATCCTCCTTTTAGACCAATAGTTTCCTCACCGTATTCCATCACTGAGGGAATTTCATTCGTGTTAGATGCTATTTTGGGGCCTCTTTTGAACAACAATTCATCTTACGTTAGAGATTCCTGGCATTTTTTAGAGAAGTTGAGGACCTTTTATGAAAGTGGAATTTTTGATCCTGAAAGACACATAATTTTCACCTTAGATGTTGTTTCATTATATACTTGCATCCCCCATGATGAAGGTGTAGAGGCTGTGCGCAGCTATTTATTTGGAACAAAACTTTTTTCGAACAGTGCCATATCTACAATTTGTAGATTGTTAGAAATTGTTTTAGATAATAATTTCTTTTTATTTAACAACAGGTATTATAAACAAATAAGAGGTGTAGCAATGGGTTCTCCAGCTGCCCCTGCATATGCCAATGTAGTCATGGCTTGGTGGGAACTTGAGTGTATTTCTATTCTTAAGAAAAAATTCCACATTGAGTTTTACTGTAGGTTCATTGACGATTTAGTCTTTATCATAGAAGGTAATGTTGACACTGTTGAAGTTTTTGCTTCAGAGGTCAATTTATCATCTGGCTATTTAAAATTCACTAAAGGTGACATTGGTTTGGTAGTTAACTTTTTAGACATTTGTTTTTGGTGGGACTTTATGGACAACAGGTTTCATAGTAAGATTTTTAGGAAGCATACTTTCACAAATGGATACTCGCATTATCGAAGTGGCCACCCGAAACACATCATTAAGAACATACCTAGAGGCCAATATATTAGAGCTAGCCGTATGACCAGCAAAGAACAGGATTTAGTTCAGGAATTTCTTTTCATTGCTTCAATGTTTTTACAGAGAGGGTTTGATGAGTTTTTTATTAATTGACAGTGGTAATGAAATTTTTAATAAGCATTTAACCCATTATCCAGCGATTCTCAACAATTCTACCAATATTATTGTTGATCATAGTTCTGGACGAGAATCTACTAATTTTGATGTGGTGTGTTCACTAGAAATGAGTGGAGACACTAATCGTATTAGATCCATGCTTGAAAAGAACTGGAGGGTTATCCAAGGGAACTCTGACATCGTTAAGGTAGTAGGAAATAAACCATATTTTGTATTTCGCAACAATTACAATATTAAAAAGTTGTTTGAACATAATAGTTTAAACAAAGATCAAGTTACGATCAAGAAGAAAGGTATGTTTTGTTGCCACGGATGCAGGATTTGTAGATACATTTCGTTAGGATCCTGCATTTCCGTGGCCACTACAGATAGAACATTTGAAGTTCCTGGGTTTGTTACTTGCAATACCCACGGGGTGGTGTACATTGCTATGTGCACTGCCTGTCCAGCTTTTTACGTGGGAATGACCACTAGAAGTTTAGCGACACGCATTAAGGAACATTTATACAGTATTAGAAGTAAAGATCAGAATAATGCATTATACAAGCATTCTGTTGTTTGTTTTAGCTTTAAGAAATTTGTTTTCTCTGTTTTAGAGGTTTGTAAACCAGATATGAGGGTGGGAGATTTTAAAAATTATTTAGAACAAAGGGAGACACTTTGGCAGATTAGATTATCTTCAGATAAACTCCCCGGTCTGAATGAAACTATTAATGTCAAGTGTTTTTTAAAATATCGTAAGTTGGCCATTAACAAACACAGTGATCTTTCTTTCTTTTTTGAACCATGAACACTGTGACTTTAAATTTTATATTAATTAATTGTTTTTACCTGTGTTGATTGGCAATTCAGTATGTATTTAAAGCACTGATTTTTTGATGGAGTGTATTCTGATGAAGTCGTGTGATGAAAGCGGTCATTAAAAGTTTTGTACGCTATTTTTCTCTGGATCTGTGGATTTTTCTGTTCGGTTCCTCCTGCCATTTTTTGGATTTATTTGTTTGTTGGCTTTTTTCACTTTTACTTGTTTCTACATGAGGTTGTGTTTCTTTCCACTTCACCAGCTACCCTCTCATACACCTCCGGTTCACCTTTTCTGCATATGACACAAGTATCGCCTTTGTGGAATTTACCATTAAACACACACCCCTCAGACGCAAATTACTCACACCCCATAGAGCACTACTTTGGTTGGTGGCCCATGACATGGCCACAGTTACACATTGACTACCATACATGTGTCGTGTACCTTTATGGTTGAGTGAACTACTCTGCCATGTTTGCTTTCCACATGCTATACCTCGTGCACATGGGTACACACCCTTACTTCACTTTCTTTACTTAGTTGGTGTATCCGGGTACTACCTGTTCGACTGTGTCACATACATGTTCAGATTATACAGCTGCCTTCTGGATTTTTCCAGCCTGTTCTACTCATTGGTAGGATGGTACCTTTTCCTATCTCCAAGCTATTCCTTACACATGTCCGACTGTTATGGACATTGCCTTCCCACAGTCAACGGTTGTGTTTCCACCTTTTCAATTGGCCACAGTGTGACATAGGGTTACCACCTGTCCCACTTTGCATGGGACAGTCCCTCTTTGGGCATTTGTGTCCTGACAAGTAATTGTCAACATGGAAAATGTCCTGAGATTTTAGGACAAACATATTTCTTATATTTTATGTGATAGTTGCATTCAACAGTTAATTCTGTATCTGAAATACCTGACTGTTATGAGAAACAGAATAAGCAACTAAAATGCTACAGGAATACGCCTTTCTGTAGGCAAAACAGTTATGTTCTGTCCTTTGTAATGGCCGTGGGTATGTGTCGGCCTGTACAGTCTGATGTCTGTACCAAACATGTCCCACTTTGGCAATTTGTAAGGGTGGCAACCCTACTGTGACAGTTGCGGTGAACACAGCATATTTTACAGGCTGACACATACCCATGGTCAGTTCGGCAGATAGAACTTACAATTCTTGCCTATATCAAAGCTTATTCTTGTAGCATTCCAGTATCTTATTCTGTTTGTTATGACATTTATGTATTATACGTCCAGTGAAATATGTTTAATGCAACTATTACATGATGTCTATGGAGGAATTATGTCCTATATTTTCTGGACATTTGCCAGTTTTACATGTTTGTGTCAGGACACATCTGCCCACAGAGGGACTGTCGCTAGCAAAGTGGGACAGGTGGTAATCTTGGTCGACGTTATGGATCATACTGTTCCTTTCAGCCTACATGTGTCCGTGTTGTTATGGCTCGTTTATATGCTCCTTCTGTTTTGTTTACATGTGTATGCTATTTCCTATCACATTTGGTATGTGAAATATGGACATACCTTTTGTATGTGACTATTACATGGCTTGTGGGATATGATTCAGACATACGGTCATTACCTATATCTACATTTCTCCTCGTGTATTTTGTTATGGACACATCTGCACAGCTATGTTCCCTCCCTCAAATTATAGGTCAGCTGGTGACCCTCTCCATTGGACTGGACGTACCTACTGGCGGCGCGCTAACATCTGTTATGTTTCACTTCCACATCGTATAGCTATCAGCACTACGTTGGACTACAGGCACATGGTTTTCCTGTCATTTGTTCATGGGTAGGGACATGTTATTCCCTACCATGCATTTGTGTTTGAGTCTTCATTTTCTGTTCGCAGGGACTCTGCTTTACATACGTTTCAATCTCCATGGACACTGATAGGTACGATTACTATTGCTGACGGAATATAATATTCAGCAGTTTAGGTTGCTCCTCGAAAGCCGACATTGACACACCTCCCTTTGCAACTTCGATACACCCCTTGCACTCGTGCACATTTCCTATGCACGTGGCTGTGGCAGCTGCATGCCTTCATAATTATGCATATGGCGTGACTACTCCACATCTAGGCCACACGGCCGGCGGAAGCCTTACGCTGGACTTGCGCCGAGCTTCATGAATCCGGGGGTATGTCTCAGAAAGAGACTGAAAGCATTTTCATCTGGACATATAACTTACCAGCAATATGCCTTGTGCTCACATGTAAGTTTTAGCACTGTGATATATTGTAGGAATAGTTATAGCTAGTAAAGATTAGTTATTTTTCTTTGAAATCAGACCTGTCCTACTGTATTATTTTAAGTTTCTGTGTGATGTAGTAGTTTTGTCTTGTGTTTTAATTATGTATTATTAAATATTTTTAAAGCCTTCTACATGTGGCTGATTTGTGTAGAGATAAATTATGCTTTAGAGTACATTATATATTTATAGAGTTTACTGTCTAAGCCCTTCCAATAAGCCGTAGACTGAATAGTCACATTACCATTGGATATTAATATTGCACAGTAATAATTGGACACCCTTTTAAGGGCTTTTTAGTAGCTGATATTATTAACTGGGTGGTGGCAGTAATTACTACTGTATAGTCTGGGTAAAGGGGCACAGTTGGAGAATCTGTGTCAGCCTTTTCCAGGAGTGTCTGTGAAGTTGTATAAATACTTATCTCAAAGTGTGTGTATGTTGTGTCAGCTACTTGCAGGGACACAAAACACTGGTTGAACAGAGTGGGTACAGAATGTTTTAGTTTGCCCAGTTAGGCTGAGAGCTAGATCCTATAGCCGTGCCAGTGGGGAGTCTTACTGGGGACCTGGTGAGCAAGGGAGCAACCAGCCTCAGACTGACTGTGATCTCTGTGTGCACTTAAGGGAAATTGTACTTTACTGTGTGTATTAGTTATCCTTTCCTCTTCTAGGAGACAATTTCCCTGGTGTTAGTGGTGAGGATTGAGACTCCTTGATTGCTGGGTCAGGGCATGGTCCTCACAAGTGTTTGGCAGTGGTGGGATCTACTTCACATACTAATTGGCTTGTAGTGGTGTGGGTAGAGTGAGTTCCTGTAGCTTATGTACAGTGATTTCTAAAAGTGTTTTGTACTTTAAAACAGCCACACAGTGTATACTCAGAGTTTAGAACACAATTGTTTTATTTATTTTGTTAGTGTTGGTCAGGGTGAGCAGGCAACATGTCAGCAGAAGAGTATGGAAAGCTGACAAGGGGCCAGCTGGTGGAGATGTGCCAGGCTAGGGGACTGGTGAATGGAAACCTGACTAACACAGACCTGATTGCATCCTTGGTTACAGCTGTATCAGAAAACAGCAGCCTGGAGGACAATTAGACTGACAGTTTAGATACAATATCCTCTGAGAATAGACAGCTCAACCTTTCTGCAGTGGACTTAAAAATCCAGCTGGAGCTAAAGAGACTTGAGTTGTAGGCCAGGCGTATGGAACTAGAAACAGCTGAGAAAATGAGGAGTCTACAAGATGAGGAAAATAAAAAACAGATGAGGAATGAGAGGGAAATGCTGACTCTTCACCAGAGTCATGGAGGTAATGGGGAAGGGAGTAACCAGACCCCAGAAGCACAAAAGGTTAGTAAATTTATTCCACAGTTTAAAGAGGGGGATAATTTTGAAAGCTTCATTCATATGTTTGAGCGAGTATGTAAACAGTATGAAGTTGACCAAGGGCTCTGGGTACAATTCCTGACCCCCTTACTCCATGATAAAGCTGTAACTTCTTTAGCAAAAATGCATGGCACTGACTGTTTTGATTATACTACTGTAAAAGACTTTTGTTAGAATGTTTTAAGCTAACACCTGAGATGTATAGGACAAAGTTTTGTGAGCATAGACGCAAGGCAGATGAAAATGTATGTGGATATGTTGTTGAACTGAGCACTTTTTCCATAGCTGGGTGAGTGGATGTCACGTCATCACTTCTGAAGGGCTGGCAGACCTTTTGGTAAGGAAACAAGCCCTTAGCACTTTGCCTGAGGACATGAGGATTTGGTTAGCTGATAAACAGTGTGCTACATCAGAGGAGTTGGGGAAGAAGGGAGACCTATACCTAGCAAGCAGGGCAGCCCTGCACAGGAAAGGGACCCCCAGTACTGTTTATGGGACTATAGAAACCCATGGTGGGCAGCACAGACTACCCCAACAGAATCTGCCAGTAGCCGGGGAAGCCACTAGTTCAGGTACATGCCCAGGAGCTAGGGTTAAATGTTTTGAATGCAACCAGTGGGGCCATTTGGCATACAGATGTCCATGGAGGCAAGGTGGGGAACAAAAGGTGAAAGAGCCAGTAAGTGGGAAAGACAAAATACCAACAGTGTGTTGTCTTGAGACAACAGGGGTATGGATCTACTATCCTGCAGATGCCCTGAGAGGGAACGATTTGGATGAGGCAGTACCATGTACTTATGCAGTTAAAACCTGTGAGGCTAAGAGAAAAGCATGTGGGTCTGGTAGCCTGGGGGAGACTCAGACAGACTGCATACTTGCAGCCAGGACTGCTGAGGTGGTTACTTCAGGGAGTGAGCTACACTGTAGCAGTGAGACTGAATGTGAGCCACAGCTGCTTGTGGGTACTGATGTTCCCTTGGACAGGGTGACTGCAAAGGTAGAGGTGAGTAGTAGTACCCAGGCTGACAGTGAGGCACCACTGTCATAGGATGCCAGACTTCCTGTGGAAGGGGATCTGGGAAGGGTTACCAGGAGATACTTGAGACAGACTCAGCTCTCAGACCCTACATTGCAAGGCCTAAGGCAGGTAGCTAGGGAGGCACCTGATTCTCAAGAGAAGGAGGAATCTGTATACTGGAACAAAGGGTTACTGTACAGATAGTGGACACCTGAGGGAGGGCTAGAAGGTGAGAGAGTACAGCAGTTGGTAGTGGTTAGAGCTTACCATCTGGCACTTCTACCCATAGCCCATGATATTCCCTTTGCAGGTCATATGGGCATAAAACATAAAAAGAGGCATATTATGCAAACTTCTATTGGCCTGGAATTTCCAGAGATGTAACAGGGTACTGCAGGACCTGTGAGCAGTGCCAAAAGGTAGGCAAGGCAGAAGACAAGGTGAGAGCTCCTTTGATGCCTTTGCCTCTGATAGAGGAACCATTTCAGAGGGTAGCTATGGATATTATGGGTCCTCTGAATACTCCAAGTTCCACAGGGAAAAAGTATATCCTAGTGACTGTAGATTATGCTACATGATTTATTTATTTTATTTATTTTATTTTACATTTGTTGACCAGGCTAGTCCAACTGGATATATGTCCATTTTCAGTAGAGGCCCGGGGAGAAAAGCTCCATTAGTTGTACAATTTCACAAAAAAAGGCATAAAAAGGTTACATAAGAAACATTGCAAGTTAAACAGATAATATAAAAAGATAAGAAATGAAAATAAAAAAAAATATATATATATATTTTTTTAAGTTAGCATGGGTAATGGTAGAGGAAAGAGTGAGTATTAGTCTGGAGTAGTGCAGGAGCAAAGCCAGTGTTTATTGAGATAAATTTTTAGTTGATATTTAAAAAGTTGGAAAGAGGTTAAAGAAGTGATATCAGAGGGTAGTTTATTCGATGTTTTTCCAACAGAGTTGGAGAATAAGCTGTCTCCTGCATTATTGTTAGGTTTGTTCATATTAATCAGAAGTTTATTAGAAGAATGTAGTTGTTTCAGGTTGTCGTATGGAGAAATAAGGCTAGATAGTATTGGTGTGTTGGATGGCTGATATAGAATCTTATAAGCAATTAAGATCTGTTGAAGTACAAGTTGGTTAGGAAATTCAATCCAGCCTAGTTCTTTTAGGTTCAAGCAGTGATGAGTTCAAAAAGGAGATCCTATAGTGAATCGAGCTATGTTATGATAGGATGTTTCTAGTTTCTTCATGTTGTTTTTGGAAAGATTAGTGTAAATGGGGGAAGCATAGAGAAGAGTAGAGATTAGGTGAGATCTAGCTATGGTGGACCTTGCAGTAGGTGTTAGGAAAGGTTTGATTCTGTAAAGGGATCCTATTTTTTTATTAACTAATTTTATGGTGTTATTGATGTGAGAGTCGAAGTTGAGGTTATTATCAATAGTTATTCCTAACAGTTTTGTGGTCAAGTCAGGTGAGATGAGCGTTCCGTCAGAGGACGTAAGAGTAAAGTATGGTGGAGTAGATTTACGAGTAGGTGAAAAAAGTAATAGTTTGGTTTTCTTGGGGTTAAGGAGTAGATAGCAGTAAGAGAACCATTGTTCTACAGCATTAAAAGCTTTTTGAGTAAGTGACTGAAGTTCTGTTTGAGAGTTAGCAGTACAGATTATAGTTGAGTCATTTGCGTATTGTATACAGGTAGTATATGGAATAGCAGATTGAAGGTCATTAATAAAGATTGAAAATAGCAGAGGGCCTAGGATAGAGCTTTGAGGTACGCCTAAGGAGATGATACCCTGAGGCAGTGACTTTGTCCTCCATTGAGGCTGAGAAGGTGGCAAATGCTTTGCTAGAGATTTTCAGCAGGGTAGATTTCCTAAAGGAAATACTGTCTGACAGAGGTGCCAATTTTATGTCAGACCTACTGGTTTGTCTGTGGAAGTCCTGTGGGGTGAAGCACATGAAGACCACCCCCTACCATCCCCAGACTAATGGTCTTGTTGAGAGTTTAAACTCTACAATCAAGTCCATGCTACAGGCATTTGCAGATCAGTTTAAGAGGGAGTTGGACAAATATTTGCCCCATCCGTTGTTTGCTTACAGAGAGGTTCCCCAGAAATCCACAGGTTTTTCACCATTTGAGTTGCTGTATGGGCATAGGGTGAGGGGTTCTCTAGGTTTAATTTGAGATGAGTGGGAAGGAGAGTGTGAGTCTAACAAGGAGTCTGTTGTGGCATATATCCTGAACCTCAGGACAAGGCTCAGGGAACTCATAGGCTTGGCCCAGGAGAACCTGGCAGAAGCCCAGCAACAGAAAAAGGTGTGGTATGACAGGAATGCTCGAGCTAGAGAGTATGCTGTAGGGCAGCAAGTGAAGGATCTCATTTATGTCAGACACAACTAGCTGCAAGCAGCTTGGGAGGGACCCTACAAGGTGGTAAGAAAGGGATGTGATGTTAACTACATGGTGGAAGTGCTAGGCAGATGGCAGTGGCACAAATTGTACCATGTTAACATGATGAAACCTTACCATAATAGGGAGGCCCATGTGCTGAGCATTTGTAGTGGATTGCAGAAGGAGTCTGAGGGAGATCTGGGGATTGATCTCCTCAGTGAGGCTTGGGCTGACACCTTGGTGGAAGGGGTAGCAATGTCCCAGTAGCTATCTCCTACCCAGGTTTGAGAAATCCAAGCAGTGTTGCAGGAGTTTGGGGGCATGTTCACAGGGAAACCAGGGAGCACCTACCTGGTGCAGCACCAGGTGGATACAGGTCTTCAAAGGCCTATCAGGCAGACCCCTTATAGGGAGCATGAGAGAGTCAAACAGACTCTGAAGGAAGAGGTACAGGAGATGTTGGAACTAGGGGTGATTCAAGAGTCCAAAAGTCCCTGGGCCTCATCAGTAGTGCTGGTGCTAATGAAGGATGGCAGCACCAGGTTCTGTGTGGATTACAGGAAATTAAATAGTCATACAAAGATGCTTACCCCATGCCTAGGACAGTTGAGGACCTAGAGCAGCTTGGTGGGGCTAAGTATCTTACAACCATTGATCTTACCAAGGGTTACTGGCAGGTGCCCTTGACTCCCAGTGCTAGAGAGAAGTCAGCCTTTGTGACTCCTTTTGACTTGTACGAGTTTACAAAGATGCCCTTTGGGATGAAGAATGCCCCAGCGACTTTCCAGAAGCAGGTATATCATATCTTAGCAGGAACAGGAGGGTTTGCCCTTGCTTACATGGATGATATTGCTATCTACAGCCATTCCTGGCAAGAGCACATTCAGCATGTCAGGGAGGTGCTGGGCAGACTACAGAGGGCAGGGTTGACCATTAAGCCGAGCAAATGTCAGGTGGGTATGCCAGAGGTCTCCTACCTAGGACATAGAGTGAGGAGTGGTAAGATAAGGACAAAACCTGCCAAAGTGGAAGCTATTTAGGCATGGCCTGGACCTGTTACCAAAAAGCAGGTGAGGGCATTCTTAGGGACAGCAGGGTACTAAAGAAAGTTTGTTCCCAATTATAGTACCATAGCTGCTCCCCTCATAGACCTGATAAGGAAGAACAGGCCAGATAAAGTAGTGTGGACCCCAGCATGTGAGCAGGAATTTCAGAAGCTTAAGTAAGCTTTGGGAGGACCTCTTGTGTTAGCCAGTCCAGACTACAGCAAAGACTTTGTTGTGCAGGTGGATGCTTCAAACTATGGGGTGGGGGCTGTACTTAGCCAGATTTCTCCAGAGGGAGAAGAGCACTCAGTGATTTATCTCAGTCGTAGGCTCCAAACCAGGGAGAAATGCTATACAGCAGTAGAAAAGGAATGTCTAGCCATAGCGTTTGCACTACAAAAACTTCAGCCTTATTTGTATGGAAGAAAATTCACTGTGATGACAGATCAAAACACTCTAACATGGTTAAACAGAGCCAGTCAGCAAAATGTCAAGTTGCTAAGATGGAGTGTGGGGTTGCAAGCATATATGTCAGTGCAGCACCGCAGTGGGAGTAGCAATACCAATGCAGATGGGCTCTCAAGACAGGAAATGGGGTGAAATACACCCAGATAGACCTGACAATCTCAAGCGATGTTTCTCAAGGGGCACTTGAAAAACTTGCTTGAGTTTCCTGGGTGGAGAGATGTGACAATTGGAGAGAGATGGACGAAGGCTGCCAGCCTAGTCAAATAGAATTTAATACATAATTTTATCATTTGTTTAAATAAATGTAAAATACAGGCATGTGATTTTAAATGAAAGAAAAACACTGTAAAATGTGAACTTCAAGATTGTTACAACATTGCCCCCTTGCTGTAAAGAAAAACTACATCAAGCCTTTCAAATGTGTCTTTTGAAATTGAAATGATTTTTATGACTTTCTTTGATCTTTAAAGTTGGTTCCGGTAAGGATGGCTGAAGACATTCTGTCTATTGTGTTACCTAAGGACTAATTGCTAGAGTGTATATGTGAAATGCCTTTTAGTGTTGTATTCTCCTGTGCAGGTGTTAGCTTGCTAAATAATGTAAATGGAGTTTCTATTAGCCTGGGAACTCAGAACAGGTGTTAAGATGATGCAATATGAATACTGGGAAAACTTAAGTGTCAACATGATGTAATCTGGGGAGGACCCAGAGACATGTTTGTTAGTGATGTTTTATAAACTATGTCTCAGAAAGAGACTGAAAGCATTTTGTTCTGGACATCTAACTTATCAGCACTTTGCTTTGTGCTCACATGTAAGTTTTAGCACTGTAATATCTTGTAGGAATAGTTAAAGCTAGTAAAGATTAATTAGGTATTTTTTTTAATCAGACCTGTCTTACTGTATTATTTTAAGTTTCTGTGTGTTCTGTGAACTCTTAGATATCTCTGTGGTGTAGTAGTTTTCTCTTCTGTTTTAATTATTTATTATTAAATATTTTTAAAACCTTCTACCTGTGTCTGATTTGTGGAGAGATAAATTATGCTTTAGAGTACATTATATATTTATAGAGTTTACTGTCTGAGCCCTTCCAATAAGCCTTTGACTGAATAGTCACATTACTATTGGATATTAATATTGCACAGTAATAACTGGACACCCTTTTAAGGGCCTTTTAGTAGCTGATATTATTAACTGGGTGGTGGTGGCAGTAATTACTACCATATAGTCTTGGCAAAGGGGCACAGTTGGAAAATCTGTGTCAGCCATTCCCAGGAGTGTCTGTGAAGTTGTATAAATACTTATTTCAAAGTGTGTGTGTGTGTGTGTGTGTGTGTGTGTGTGTGTGTGTGTGTGTGTGTGTGTGTGTGTGTGTGTGTGTGTGTGTGTGTGTGTGTGTGTGTGTGTGTGTGTGTTGTGTCAGCTACTTGGCAGGAACATGAAGAACTGGTTGGACAGAGAGGGTACTGGAGGTTTTAGTTTGCCCAGTTAGGCTAAGTCCTGGATCACATAGCTGTGCCAGTGGGGACTCATATTGGGGACCTGGTGAGCAAGGGAGTAACCAGCCTCAGACTGACTGTGATCTCTGTGTGCACTTGGAAATTGTACTTTGCTGTGTGTATTGGTTATCCTTTCCTCTTCTAGGAGACAACCTCCCTGGTGTTAGTTGTGAGGATTGAGGCTCCTTGATTGCTGGGCCAGGGCATGGTCATCACACATACCTTTGCAATTTTTGAAATAAGAAAGTTCTAAACTGCATACCTTCTCCCTGGCTTTAGCACATTTCCAATTTCAGGTCACTGATTGTTTTTTTGGACTTTGTCTTGGCTCTTCCAGCTCTGTAGATTTGAGTCTAGATGACCCTTTTTCTTCCAGTGTACAATCCTCCTCTTGCCACTAGGTGGAGGCATACACCAATTGAATGTGACTGTAAAGTTTAAAACAAAAAAGACCTGCAGTAAATCCTCTAACCAATCTCATGCCTTGCGTATTGTATTTCTAATTCTCTCTGCCCTACACTACAGATTCTGTGGACTTTTCCACCTCGTTCTCATTTTTTTCCTCCAATAATCCCATATGTATACCTTTGCAATTTTTGAAATAGGAAAGTTCTAAACTGCATATCTTCTCCCTGGCCCTAACACAATTCCAACTTCATGTCACTGATTGCTTTTCTGGACTTTTTCTTGGCTCTTCTCGCTCTGTAGATTCGGGACTAAATGAGCCCTCTTCTTCCAGTGTACCATCCTCCTCTCACAACTAGGTGGCAGCATACACCCATTGATTGTAACTATAAAGTATAAAGCAAAAAAGACCTGCAGTAAATTCTCTAACCAGTCTCATGCCTTACATATTGTATTTATAATTCTCTGAGCCCTACAATACAGATTATGTGGACTTTTCCATCACTTTCTCATTTTTTCCTTCCAATAATCCCATATGTTTACTTTTGCAATTTTTGAAACTGCACACCTTATCCCTGGCTGTGTCACCTTTCCAACTTCAGGTCACTGATTGTTTTCTGAACTTTTTCTTGGCTCTTCTCACTCTGTAGATTCAAGACTTGACAACCTTCTTCTTCTTCAAGTGTACCACCCTCATTTCACCTGTAGGTGGCAGCATATAACCACTGATTGTGGCTGTTAAGTTTAAAACAAAAAAGACCTGCAGTAAATCCTCTAACCAGCCTGATACCTTATGTGTTGTATTTATAATTCTCTTTGCCCTGCACTACAGATTCTGCAGACTTTTCCACCTCTTTCTCATTTTTCCCTCCAATAATCCCATTTCTATAGTTTCCAATTTTTAAAATAAGAAAGTGGTAAGCTGCATATCTTTTCCCTAGCTGTAGCACTTTTCCAACTTCAGGTCACTGATTGTTTTTCTGGACTTTTTCTTGGCTCTTCCCGCTCTGTAGATTTGAGTGTTGATGAACCTTCTTCTTCCAGTGTACCACCCTCCTATTACCACTAGGTGGCAGCATACACACACTGATTGTGACTGTAAAGTTTAAAACAAAAAAGACCTGCAGTAAATCCTCTAACCAGCCTCATGCCTTATGTATTTATAATTCTCTCTCCCCTACACTACAGATTCTGCATACTTTTCCAACTCTTTCTCATTCTTTCCCTCCAACAATCCCATATGTATACCTTTGCAATTTTTAAAATACGAAAGTTCTAAACTGCAGACCATCTCCCTGGCTGAAGCACCTTTCCAACTTCAGGTCACTGATTGTTTTTCTTGACTTTTTCTTGGCTTTTCCAGCTCTGTACATTCGAGTTTTGACAGACCTTCTTCCAGTGTACCACCCTAATCTCAACACTAGGCGGCAGCATGTAACCACTGATTGTGACTGTAAAGTTTAAAACAAAAAAGACATGCTGTAAATTCTCTAACCAGCTTCATGCCTTACGTATTGTATTTATAATTCTCTCTCCCCTACACTACAGATTCTGCATACTTTTCCAACTCTTTCTCATTCTTTCCCTCCAACAATCCCATATGTATACCTTTGCAATTTTTAAAATACGAAAGTTCTAAACTGCAGACCATCTCCCTGGCTGAAGCACCTTTCCAACTTCAGGTCACTGATTGTTTTTCTTGACTTTTTCTTGGCTTTTCCAGCTCTGTACATTTGAGTTTTGACAGACCTTCTTCCAGTGTACCACCCTCCTCTCAACACTAGGTGGCAGCATGTAACCACTGATTGTGACTGTAAAGTTTAAAACAAAAAAGACATGCTGTAAATTCTCTAACCAGCTTCATGCCTTACGTATTGTATTTATAATTCTCTCTGCCCTACACTACGTATTCTAAGGACTTTTCCACCTATTATTTTCCCGTCCAAAAGTCCCATATGTATACCATTGCAATTTTTGAAATAAGAAAGTTCTAACCTGCATGAATTCTTCCTGGCTGTAGCACCTTTCCAACTTCAGGTAACTACTTGTTTTTCTGGACTTTTTTCTTGCCTCTTCCCACTCTGTAGATTCAAGTCTCATTGAAACTTCTTCTTCAAGTGTGCCACCATCCTCTCATCACTAGATGGCACCATACACTGATTCACTGTGACTGTAAAGTTTAAAACAAAAAAGACCTGCAGTAAATCCTATGACCAGTCTCATGCCTTACGTATTATATTTATAAGTCTCTCTGCCCTACACTACATATTCTGTGGCTTTTCCACCTCTTTCTCAAATTTTCCCTCCAATAATCCCATATGTATCCTTTGCAGTTTCTGAAATAAAAAAGTCCTAAACTTCATACCTTCTTCCTGGCTAGAGAACCTTTCCAACTTCGGTTCACTGATGGTTTTTCTTTACTTTTTCTTGGTTCCTCCATCTCTGTAGATTTGAGTCTCAATGAACCTTCTTCTTCCAGTGTACCACCCTCCTCTTTCCACTAGGGGGCAGCATACACCCATTGATTGTGACTGTAAGTTTAAAACAAAAAAAGACCTGCAGTAAATCCATTAATCAGCCTCATGCCTTGCATATTGTACTTATAATTCTCTCTGCCCTACACCCCAGATTCTGTTGACTTTTCCACCTCTTTCGCATTTTTCCCTCCAATAATCCCATATGTATACATTTGCAATTTTTGAAATAAGAAAATTCTATACTGAATACCTTCTCCCTGGCTGTAGCACCTTTCCAACTTCAGGTCACTGATTGTTTTTCTGGACTTTTTCTTGGCTCTTCCCTCTCTGTAGATTCAAGTCTCGATGAACCTTCTTCTTCCAGTGTACCAACCTCCTCTCACCACTAGGTGGCAGCATACATCCATTGATTGTAACTGTAAAGCTTAAAACAAAAAAGACCTGCACTAAATATTCTAACCAGCCATATGCCTTACATATTGTATTTATAATTCTCTATTCCACACACTACAGATTCTGTGGACTTTTCCACCTCTTTCTCATTTTTTCCCTCCAATAATCCCATATGTATACCTTTGCAATTTTTGAAATAAGAATGCTTTAAACTGCATAACTTCACCCTAGCTGTTGCACCTTTCCAACTTCAGCTCACTGATTGTTTTTGTAGACTTTTTCTTGGCTCTTCCTGCTCTGTAGATTCAACAAACCTTCTTCTTTAAGTGTGCAACCCTATTCTCGCCACTTGGTGGCAGATTACACCCATTAATTGTGACAGTAAAGTTTACAACAAAAAAGACCTTTAGTAAATCCTCTAATGCCTTATGCCTTATGTATTGTATTTATAATTCTCTCTGCCCTACACTACGTATTCTGTGGACCTTTCCAGCTCTTTTTATTTTTTCCTTCCAATAGTCCCATATGTATACCTTTGCAATTTTTGAAATAAGAAAGTGCAAAAATACATGCCTTCTCCCTACCTATAGCACCTTTCCATCTTCAGGTCACTGATTGTTTTTCTGGACTTTTTCTTGGCTCTTCATGCTCTGTTGATGCAAGGCTCATCAAACCTTCTTCTTCCAGTGTACCACCCTCCTCTCACCACGAGGTGGCAGCATAAACCCATTGATTGTGACTGTAAAGTTTAAAACAAAAAAGATCTGAGTAAATCCTCTAACCAGACTCATGCCTTATGTATTATACTTATAATTCTCTCTCTGCCCTACACTACAGATTCTGTGGTCTTTTCCACCTCTTTCTCATTTTTCCCTTGAATAATCCCATATGTACACCTTTGCAATTTTTGAATAAGAAACTTCTAAACTGCATACCTTCTCCCTGGCTATAGCACCTTTCCAACTTCAGGTCACTGATTGTTTTTCTGGACTTTTTATTGACTCTTTCCACTCTGTGGATTTGAGTCTCCATGAAACTTCTTCCAGTGTACCACTCTCCTCTCACCACTAGGTGGCAGCATAACCCTTTGATTGAGTCTGTAAAGTTAAAAACAAAAAAGACCAGCAGTAAATCCTCTAACTATCCTGATGCCTTGCCTATTGTTTTTATAATTCTCTCTGCCCAACACTACTGATTCTGTGGACTTTTCCACCTCTTACTCATTTTTCCCTTAAATAATACCATATGTATACAGTGGCAATTTTTTAAATAAGAACATTTTAAACTGCATACCTTCTCCCTGGCTGTAGCACCTTTCCAACTTCAGGTCATTGATTGTTTTTAAGGACTTTTTATTTTCTTTTCCCACTCTGTAGATTCGAGTCTCAATGAAATTTATTTTTCCAATGTACCACCCTCCTCTCTCCACTATGTGGCAGCATACACCCATTGATTGTTACTATAAAGTTTAAAACAAAAAATACATGCAGTAACATCTCTAACCAGTCTCATGACTTGTGTATTGTATTTATAATTCTCTATGCCCTAAAATACAGATTCTGTGGACTTTTCCACCTATTTCTCATTTTTCCCTCCAATACTCCCATATGCATACCTTTGCAATTTTTGAAATAAGAAAGTTCTAAACTGCATACCTTCTCCCTGGCTGTAGCACCTTTCCAACTTCAGATCAATTGTATTTCTGGACTTTTTCTTGCCTCTTCCTGCTCTGTAGATTCAAGTCTTGACAAAACTTCTTCTAGTGTACCACTCTCCTCTCTCCACTAGGTGGCAGCATATACCCAGTGATTGTGACTGTAAGTTTAAAACAAAAAAGACCTGCAATAAATCCTTTAACCAGCCTCATGCCTTAACTATTGTATTTATAATACTTTTTGCACTACACTACAGATTCTGTGGACTTAGCCACCTCTTTCTAATTTTTCCCCTCCAATAATCTAATATGTATACCTTTGCAAATATTGAAATAAGAAAGTTCTAAACTGCATAGCTTCTTCCTGGCTGTGTCACCTTTCCAACTTCAGGTCACTAATTGTTTTTCTGGACTTTTTCTTTGCTCTTCCTGCTCTGTAGATTCAAGTCTCGATGAACCTTCTTCCAGTGTACCACCCTCTTCTCATCACTAGATGACATTACACCCATTCTTTGTGACTGTAAAGTTTAAAAAAAAGACCTGCACTAAATCCTATTACTAGCCTCATGCCTTACATATTGTATTTATAATTCTCTGTGCCCTACACTACAGATTCTGTGGACTTTTCCACCTCTTTCTCATTTTTTCCCTCCAATAATCCTATATGTATACCTTTGCAATTTTTGAAATAAGAAAGTTCTAAACTGCATATCTTCTCCTTGGCTCTAGCACAATTCCAACTTCAGGTCACTGATTGGTTTTCTGGACTTTTTCTTGGCTCTTCTCATGCTGTAGATTCGAGACTCAATGAACCTTCTTCTTCCAGTGTACCATCCTCCTCTCACCACTAGGTGGCAGCATACATCCATAGATTGTGACTATAAAGTTTAAAAAAAATACCAGCAGTAAATTCTCTAACCAGTCTTTTGCCTAACGTATTGTATTTATAATTCTCTGTGCCCTACAATACAGATTCTGTTTACTTTTCCACCTCTTTTTTCATTTTTCCCTCCAATAATATGTACACCTTTGCAATTTTTGAATAAGAAAGTTCTAAACTGCATAATATTTTACTGGCTGTAGCACCTTTCCAACTTCAGCTCACTTATTGTTTTTCTAGACTTTTTCTTGGCTCTTTCTGCTCTGTAGATTCAAGTTTCAGCGAACCTTCTTCTTACAGTGTACCACCCCCTCTCACCACTAGATGGCAGCATACACTCATTCATTGTGACTGTAAAGTTTAAAACAAAAAAAAATAACTAAAGTAAATACTATAACAAGCCTTATGCCTTAAGTATTATGTTTATAATTCTCTCTGCCCTGCACTACATATTCTGTGGACATTTCCACCTCTTTCACATTTTTCCCTCCAATAATCCCATATGTATACATTTGCAATTTTTAAATAAGAAATTTCTAAAGTGCATACCTTCTCCCTGGCTGTAGCACTTTTCCAACTTCAGGTCACTGTTTGTTTTTCTGGACTTTTTCTTGGCTCTTCCCACTCTGTAGATTTGTGTCTCAGCGAACCTTCTTCTTCCAGTGTACCACCCTCCTTTTGCCACTAGGTGGAGGCATGCACCCATTGATTGTGACTATAAAGTTTAAAGCAAAGAAGACCTGCAGTAAATCCTCTAACTAGCTTCTTGCCTTACGTATTGTATTTATAATTCTCTCTGCCTTACACTACAGATTCTGTGGATTTTTTCACCTCTTTCTCATTTTTCCCTCCAATAATCCTATATGTATACCTTTGCAATTTTTGAAATAAGAAAGTTCTAAACTGCATATCTTCTCCTTGGCTCTAGCACAATTCCAACTTCAGGTCACTGATTGGTTTTCTGGACTTTTCTTGGCTCTTCTCATGCTGTAGATTCGAGACTCAATGAACCTTCTTCTTCCAGTGTACCATCCTCCTCTCACCATTAGGTGGCAGCATACACCCATTGATTGAGACTATAAAGTTAAAAAAAAAAGACCAGCAGTAAATTCTCTAACCAGTCTCTTGCCTAATGTATTGTATTTATAATTCTCTGTGCCCTACAATACAGATTCTGTTTACTTTTCCACCTCTTTTTGATTTTTTCCCTCCAATAATCCCATATGTACACCTTTGCAATTTTTGAATAAGAATGTTTTAAGCTGCATAACTTCTCCCTAGCTGTAGCACCTTTCCAACTTCAGCTCACTTATTTTTTTCTGGTCTTTTTCTTGGCTCTTCCCGCTCTGTAGATTAGAGTCTCAACCAACCTTCTTCAAGTGTTCAACCCGCCTCTTGCACTTGGTGGCAGCATACACCCATTAATTATGACTGCAAAGTTTAACCCAAAAGAGACCTGTAGTAAATCTTCTATTACCTCATGCCTTACGTATTGTATTTATAATTCTCTCTGCCCTACACTACAGATTCTGTGGACATTTCCACCTCTTTCTCATTTTTTTTCCTCCAATAATCCCATATGTATACCTTTGCAATTTTTTAAATAAGAAAGTGCAAAAATGCATGCCTTCTCCTCGCTGTAGCACCTTTCTAACTTCAGGCCACCAATTGTTTTTCTGGACTTTTTTTGGCACTTCCCACTCTGCAGATTCAAGTCTCGATGAACCTTCTTCTTCCAGTGTACCATCCTCCTCTCACCACTAGATGGCAGCATACATTCATTCATTTTGACTGTAAAGTTTAAAAAAAAAGACTTCCAATAAATACTATAACCAGCCTAATGCCTTAAGCATTATATTTATAATTCTCTCTGCCCTACACTACATATTCTGTGGACTTGTTCAACTCTTTCTTATTTTTTTCCATCCAATAATGCCATATGTACAAGTTTGCAATTTTTAAACAAAAAAGTTCTAAACTGCATACCTTCTCCTTGGCTGTAGCACCTTTCCAACTTCAGGTGACTGATTGTTTTTCTGGACTTTTTCTTGGCTCTTCCTGCTCTGTAGATTCGAGTCCCACTAAACCTTCTTCTTCCAGTGTACCACCCTCCTTTCATCACTAGGTGGAGGCATACACCCATTGATTGTGACTGCAAATTTTAAAACAAAAAAGACCTGCAGTAAATCCTCTAACCTTGCATATTGTATTTATAATTCTCTCTGTCCAACACTACAGATTTGTTGACTTTTCCACCTCTTTCTCATTTTTCCCTCCAATAATGCCATATGTATACCTTTGCAATTTTTGAAATAAGAAAGTTCTAAACTGAATACCTTCTCCCTGGCTGTAGCACCTTTGCAACATCAGGTCACTGATTGTTTTTCTGGACTTTTTTTGGCTCCTCCCACTCTGTAGATTCAGGTCTCGATGAACCTTCTTCTTCCAGTGTACCACCCTCTTCTCACCATGAGGTGGCAGCATGCACCCACTGATTGTGACTGTAAAGTTTAAAACAAAATAGACCTGCAGTAAATCCTTTACTCAGCCTCATGCCGTATGTATTGTATTTATAATTCTCTCTACCCTAAACTACAGATTCTTTAGACTTTTCCACCTCTTTCTCATTTTTTCCCTCCAATAATCCCATATGTATACCTTTGCAATTTTTGAAATAAGAAAGTTCTAAACTGCATATCTTCTCCCTGGCTGTAGCACCTTTCCAACTTCAGATCACTGATTGTTTTTCTGGACTTTTTCTTGGCTCTTCCTGCTCTGTAGATTTGAGACTCAATGAACCTTCTTCTTCCAGTGTACCACTATCCTCTCACCAATAGGTGGCAGCAAACATCCACTGATTCTGACTGTAAAGTTTAAAACAAAAAAGACCTGCACTAAATCCTCTAACCAGCCTCATGCCTTACGTATTGTATTTATAATTGTCTTTGGCGTACACTGCAGATTCTACAGACTTCTCCACCTCTTTCTCGTTTTACTCTTCAATAACTTCATATCTTTAATTTAAAAATTTTAAAATAAGAAAGTTCTAAACTGCATATCTTTTCCCTAGCTGTAGCACCATTCCAACTTCAGGTCACTGATTGTTTTTCTGGACTTTCTCTTGGCTCTTCCCGCTCTGTAGATTCAAGTTTCGATAAATATTCTTCTTCCAGTGTACCACCCTCCTCTCACAACTATGTGGCAGCATACATCTATTGATTGTGACTGTAAAGTTTAAAACAAAAAAGACCTGCAGTAAATCCTCTAACCAGCTTTATGCCTTACATATTGTATTTATAATTCTTTCTGCCCTAAACTGCAGATTCTGTGAACTTTTCCACCTCTTTCTCATTTTTTCCCTCGAATTATCCCATACGTATACTTTGGCGATTTTTGAAATAAGAATGTTTTAAACTGCTTAACTTCTCCCTAGCTGTAGCACCTTTCCAATTTCAGCTCAATGACTGTTTTTCTGGACTTTTTCTTGGCTCTTCCTACTCTGTAGATTCGAGTCTCAGTGAAACTTCTTCTTCCAGTGTACAACCCTCCTCTCGCCACCAGTTGGCAGCAGACACTCATTAATTGCGACTGTAAAGTTTAAAATAAAAAAGACCTGCAGTAAATCCTCTAATTCCTCACACCTTACGTATTGTATTTAAAAGTCTCACTGCCCTACACTACAGATTGATGGACTTTCCCACCTCTTTCTCATTTTTCCCTCCAATAATCCCACATGTATACTTTGGCAATTTTTGAAATAAGAAAGTTCTAAACTGCAAATCTTCTCCCTGGCTTGTAGCACCTTTCCAAAATCAGGTCACTGATTGTTTTTCTGGTCTTTTTCTTGGCTCTTCCAGCACTGTAGTTCCGAGTCTTGGTGAACCATCTTCTTCCAGTGTACCACCCTCCTCTCACCACTAAAGTAAAGTTTAAAAGAAAAAACACCTGCACTAAATCCTCTAACCAGCCTCATTCATGATGTATTGTATTTATAATTCTCTCTGTCCTACACTATAGATTCTGCGGACTTTTCCACCTGTTTCTCATTTTTCCCTCCAATAATCCCATATTTATACCTTTACTGTTTTTGAAATAAGAACATTTTAAACTGCATATCTTTTCCTCAGCTGTAGCACTTTTCCAACTTCAGCTCACTGATTGTTTTTCTGGACTTTTTCTTGGCTCTTCCCACTCTGTAGATTTGAGTCTCAACGAAACTTCTTTTTCAAGTGTATAACCCTCCTCTCACCACTAGGTGGCAGCATACATCCATTAATTGTGACTGTAAAGTTTACAGCAAAAAAGACCTGTAGTAAACCCTCTAATGCCTCATGCCTTACATATTGTATTTTTAATTCTCTCTGCCCTACACTACGTATTCTGTGGACTTTTCCACCTCTTTTTATTTGTTCCATCCAATAGTCCTATATGTATACCTTTGCAATTTTTGAAATAAGAAAATGCAAAAATGCATGCCTTCTCCCTGGCTGTAGTCCCTTTTCAACTTCAGGTCACTGATTGTTTTTCTGGACTTTATCTTGGCTCTTACTGCTCTGTAGATTCAAGTCTTGACAAACCTTTTTTTTCCAGTGTACCACCCTCCTTTCACCACTAGGTGGTAGCATACACCCATTGATTGTGACTGTAAAGTTTCAAACAAAAAAGACCTGCAGTAAATCCTCTAACTAGGCTCATGCCTAGTGTATTATATTTATAATTCTCTCTCATCCCTACACTACAGATTCTGTGGACTTTTCCACCTCTTTCTCATTTTTCCCTCGAATAATCCCAGATGTATACTTTGGCAATTTTTGAAATAAGAAAGTTCTAAACTGCATACCTTCTCCTTGACTGTAGCACCTTTCCAACTACAGGTCACTGATTGTTTTTCTGGACTTTTTATTGGCTCTTCCTACTCTGTGGATTCGAGTCTCCATGAACCTTCTTCCAGTGTACCACCCTCCTCTTGCCAGTAGATGGCAGCATACACCCATTGATTGTGAATGTAAAGTTTAACATAAAAAAGACCTGCAGTAAATCCTATAATGACTCATGCCTTACATATTGTATTTATACGTCTCTCTGCCCTACACTACAGATTCTGTGGACTTTTCCACCTCTTTCCATTTTTCCCTCCAAAAATCCTATATGTACACCTTTGCAATTTTTATTAAGAAAGTTCTAAACTGCATACCCTCTCCCTGGCTGTAGCACCTTTCTAACTTCAGGTCACTGGTTGTTTTTCTGGACTTTTTATTGGGTCTTCCCACTCTGTGGATTCGAGGCTCCATGAAACTTCTTCCAGTGTACCACTCTTTTCTCACCACTAGATGGCAGCATACACTCTTTGATTGAGACTGTAAAGTTAAAAACAAAAAAGACCAGCAGTAAATCCTCTAACTAGCCTCATGCCTTGCCTATTGTATTTATACTTCTCTCTGCCCAACACTACAGATTATGTGGACTTTTCCACCTATTACTCATTTTCCCTTAAATAATACCATATGTATACAGTGGCAATTTTTGAAATAAGAACATTTTAAACTGCATACCTTCTCCCTGGCTGTAGCACCTTTCCAACTTCAGGTCATTGATTGTTTTTAAGGACTTTTTATTGGCTGTTCCACTCTGTAGATTGAGTCTCATCAAACTTTCTTCTTCCAATGTACCACCCTCCTCTCGCCAATATGTGGCAGCATACACCCATTGTTTGTTACTATAAAGTTTAAAACAAAAAAGACCTGCAGTAAATTCTCTAACCAGTCTCATGACTTGTGTATTTTATTTATAATTCTCTATGCCATACAATACAGATTCTGTGGACTTTTCCACCTCTTTCTCATTTTTCCCTCCCATATGCGTACCTTTGCAATTTTTGAAATAAGAAAGTTCTAAACTGCATACCTTCTCCCTGGCTGTGTCACCTTTCCAACTTCAGGTCACTAATTGGTTTTCTGGACTTTTTCTTGGCTCTTCCCACTCTGTAGATTCAAGTCTTGACGAATCTTCTTCCAGTGTACCACACTCCTCTCGTCACTAGATGGCATCTTACACCCATTCTTTGTGACTGTAAAGTTTAAAAAAAAAGACCTGCACTAAATCCTGTTACCTCATGCCTTACGTATTGTATTTATAATGCTCTCTGCCCTACACTACAGATTCTGTGGACTTTTCCACCTCTTTCTCATTTTTTCCCTGCAATAATCCTATATGTATACCTTTGCAATTTTTGAAATAAGAAAGTTCTAAACTGCATAGCTTCTCCTTGGCTCTGGCACAATTCCAACTTCAGGTCACTGATTGGTTTTCTGGACTTTTTCTTGGCTCGTCTCAAGCTGTAGATTCGAGACTCAATGAACCTTCTTCTTCCAGTGTACCATCCACCTCTCACCACTAGGTGGCAGCATACACCCATTGATTGTGACTATAAAGTTTAAAAAAAAAGACCAGCAGTAAATTCTCTAACCAGTCTCTTGCCTAACATGTTGTATTTATAATTCACTGTGCCCTACAATACAGATTCTGTTTACTTTTCCAACTCTTTTTCATTTTCCCCCCAATAATCCCATATGTACACCTTTGCAATTTTTGAATAAGAAAGTTCTAAACTGCATAACTTTTCACTGGCTGTAACACCTTTCCAACTTCAGCTCACTTATTGTTTTTCTAGACTTTTTCTTGGCTCTTCCCGCTCTGTAGATTCAAGTCTCGACAAACCTTCTTCTTACAGTGTACCACCCCCTCTCACCACTAGATGGCAGCATACACCCATTCATTGTGACTGTAAAGTTTAAAACAAAAAAACAACTAAAGTAAATACTATAACCAGCCTTATGCCTTAAGTATTATATTTATAATTCTCTCTGCCCTGCACTACATATTCTGTGGACATTTCCACCTCTTTCTCATTTTTCCCTCCAATAATCCCATATACCTTTGCAATTTTTAAATAAGAAAGTTCTAAAGTGAATACCTTCTCCCTGGCTGTAGCACCTTTCCAACTTCAGGTCACTGTTTGTTTTTCTGGACTTTTTCTTGGCTCTTCCCGCTCTGTAGATTCGAGTCTCAATGAACCTTCTTCTTCTAGTGTACCACCCTCCTTTTGCCACTAGGTGGAGGCATGCACCCATTGATTGTGACTGTAAAGTTTAATAGACAAAAGACCTTAAGTAAATCCTCTAAACAGCCTCATGCCTTGCGTATTGTATTTATAATTCTCTCTGCCCTACACTACAGATTCTGTAAACTTTTCGTCCTCTTTCTCATTTTTTCCTTCCAATAATCCCATATACATACCTTTGCAATTTTTGAAATAAGAAAGTTCTAAACTGAATACCTTCTCCCTGGCTCTAACACCTTTCCAACATCAGGTCACTGATTTATTTTCTGAACTTTTTCTTGGCTCTACCCACTCTGTAGAGTCAAGTCTCGATGAACCTTCTTCTTCAAGTGTACCACCCTCCTCTCACCACTAGGTGACAGCAGTCATCCATTGACTGTAACTGTAAAGTTTAATACAAAGAAGACCTGCACTAAATCTTCTAACCAGCCACATGCCTTACGTATTGTATTTGTAATTCTCTGTTCCCTACACTACAGATTGTGTGCACTTTTCCACCTCTTTATCATTTTTCCTTACAATAATCCCATGTGTATACCTTTGAATTTTTGAAATAAAAAAGTTCTAAACTGCACACCTTCTCCCTGGCTGTGTTACCTTTCCAACTTCTGGTCACTGATTGTTTTCTGGACTTTTTCTTGCCTCTTCCCACTCTGTAGGTTCAAGACTCGACAACCTTCTTCTTCTTCAAGTGTACCACCCTCATCTCAACTGTAGGTGGCAGCATACACCCACTGATTGTGGCTGTTAAGTTTAAAAAAAAAGACCTGCAGTAAATCCTCTAACCAGCCTGACGCCTTACGCATTGTATTTATAATTCTCTTTGCCCTACACTACAGATTCTGCATTTTTCCACCTCTTTCTCATTTTCCCCCAATAATCCCATTTCTATAGTTTGCAATTTTTAAAATAAGAAAGTTGTAAACTGCATATCTTTTACCTAGCTGTAGCACCTTTCTAACTTCAGGTCAGTGATTGTTTTTCTGGACTTTTTCTTGGCTCTTCCCACTCTGTAGATTTGAGTCTCGATGAACATTCTTCTTCCAGTGTACAGCCCTCCTCTCACCACTAGCTGGCGGCATACATGCATTGATTGTGACTGTAAAGTTTAAAACAAAAAAGACCTGCAGTAAAACCTCTAACCAGCCTCATGCCTTATGTATTGTATTTATCATTTTCTCCCCCCTACACTACAGATTCTGCATACTTCTCCACCTCTTTCTCATTTTTCACTCCAACAATCCCATATGTATACCTGTGCAATTTTTGAAATAAAGTTCTAAACTGCATACCGTTTCCCTGGCTGAAGCACCTTACCAACTTCAGGTCACTACTATTTTTCCTGGATTTTTTCTTAGCTCTTCCCACTCTGTAGATGCAAGTCTCGATGAACCTTCTTCTTCAAGTGTACCACTATCCTCTCATCACTAGATGGCATCATACACCCATTCATTGTGACTGTAAAGTTTAAAACATAAAAGACCTGCAGTAAATCCTGTAACCAGTCTCATGCCTTATGTATTATATTTATAAGTCTCTCTGCTCTGCACTACATATTCTTTGGCTTTTCCACCTCTTTCTCAGTTTTTCCATCCAATAATCCCATATGTATCATTTGCAGTTTCTGAAATAAGAAAGTGCATATCTCTTCCTGGCTGGAGCACATTTCCAACTTCAGGTCACTGATGGTTTTTCTGTACTTTTTCTTGGCTCTTCCATCTCTGTAGATTCAAGTCAAAATGAACCTTCTTCTTCCAGTGTACCACCATCCTCTCTCCATTAGGGGGCAGCATACACCCATTGATTGTGACTAAGTTTAAAACAAAAAAGACTTGCAGTAAATCCATTAATCAGCCTCATGCCTTAACTATTGTATTTATAATACACTCTGCGCTACACTACAGATTCTGTAGACTTTGCCACCTCATTCTAATTTTTTCCCTCCAATAATCCAATATGTATACCTTTGCAATTATTATTATGTATCCTTTGCAGTTTCTGAAATAAGAAACATCTAAACTGCATACCTTCTACCTGGCTGTGTCACCTTTCCAACTTCAGGTCACTAATTTTTTTCTGGACATTTTCGTGGCTCTTCCTGCTTTGTAGATTCAAGTCTCAATGAACCTTCTTCCAGTGTACCACCCTCCTCTCGTCACTAGATGGCATCATACATCCATTCATTATGACTGTAAAGTTTAAAACAAAAAAAGATCTGCAGTAAATGCTCTAACCAGCTTCATGCCTTGCGTATTGTATTTATAATTCTCCCTGCCCTACACTACAGATTCTGTGGACTTTTCCACCTCTTTCTCATTTTTCCCTCCAATAATCCTATGTGTATACCTTTGCAATTTTTGAAATAAGAAAGTTCCAAACTGCATATCTTCTCCGCGGCTCTAGCACAATTACAACTTCAGGTCACTGATTGTTTTTCTGAACTTTTTCTTTGCTCTTCTCACGCTGTAGAGTCGAGACTCAATGAACCTTCTTTTTCCAGTGTACCATCCTACTCTCACCACTAGCTGGCAGCAAACACCCACTGATTGTGACTATAATGTTTAAAACAAAAAAGACCTGCAGTAAATTCTCTAACCATTCTCATGCCTTACTTATTGTATTTATAATTCTCTGTTACCTACACTACAGATTCTGTGGACTTTTCCACCTCTTACTCATTTTTGCCCTTAAATAATCCCATGTGTATACCTTTGCAATTTTTGAAATAAGAATGTTTTAAACTGCATAACTTCTCCCTAGCTGTAGCACCTTTCCAACTTCAGCTCACTTATTGTTTTTCTGGTCTTTTTCTTGGCTTTTCCCACTCTGTAGATTCGAGTCTCAACAAACCTTCTTCAAGTGTACAACCCGCCTCCCGCCACTTGGTGGCAGCATACACCCATTCATTTTGACTGTAAAGTTTAAAACAAAAAGACCTCCAGTAAATACTATAACCAACCTTATGCCTTAAGTATTATATTTATAATTCTCTCTGCCCTACACTACATATTCTGTGGACTTTTTCACTTCTTTCTTATTTTTTCCATCCAATAATGCCATATGTACACCTTTGCATTTTTTAAACAAGAAAGTTCTAAACTGCATACCTTCTGCCTGGCTGTAGCACCTTTCCAACTTCAGGTCACTGATTTTTTTTCTGGTCTTTTTCTTGGCTCTTTACACTCTGTAGATTCGAGTCTCACTGAACCTTCTTCTTCTAATGTACCACCCTCCTTTTGCCACTAAGTGGAGACATACACCCATTGATTGTGACTGTAAATTTTAAAACAAAAAAGACTTGCAGTAAATTCTCTAACCTTGCGTATTGTATTTATAATTCTCTCTGCCCTACACTACAGATTTGTCAACTTTTCCACCTCTTTCTAATTTTTTCCCCTCAGATAATGCCATATGTATACCTTTGCAATTTTTGAAATAAGAAAGTTCTAAACTGAATACCTTCTCCCTGGCCTTAGCACCTTTGCAACTTCAGGTCACTGATTTTTTTTGGACTTTTTATTGGCTCTTCCCACTCTGTGGACTCAAGTCTCCATGAACCTTCTTCTGGTGTGCCACCCTGCTATCACCACTAGGTGGCAGAATACACCCATTGATTGTGCCTGTAAAGTTTAAAACAGAAAAGACCAGCAGTAAATCCTTTAACCAGCCTCATGCCTTTCGTATTGTATTTATAATTCTCTCTGCCCTGCACTACAGACTCTGTGGACTTTTCCACCTCTTTCTCATTTTTCCCTCCAATAATCTCATATATATATATATATATATATATATATATATATATATATATATATATACCTTTGCAATTTGTGAAATAAGAAAGTTCTAAATGGCATACCTTCTCCATGGCTGTAGCACCTTTCCAACTTCATGTCACTATTTGTTTTTCTGGACTTTGTCTTGCTATTCCACCTCTGTGGATTTGAGTCTAGACGAACCTCCTTCTTCCAGTGTGTACCACCCTCCTATCGACACTACGTGGCAGCATACACCCATTGATTGTGAGTGTAAAGTTGAAAACAAAAAAGACCTGTAGTAAATCCTCTAACCAGCCTCACACCTTACATATTGTATTTATAATTATTTCTGCCCTACACAACAGATTTTGTGGACTTTTCCACCTCTTTCTCATTTTTCCTCCAATAATCCCATATGTATACCTTTGCATTTTTTAAATAAGAAAGTTCTAAACTGCATACCTTCTCCCTGGCTGTAGCACCTTTCCAACTTCAGGTTACTGATTGTTTTATTGGACTTTTTCTTGGCTCTTCCCACTCTGTAGATTCGAGTCTCAACGAACCTTCATCTTCCAGTGTACCACCCATGTTTCGCCACTAGGTGGAGGCATACACCCATTGATTGTGACTGTAAAGTTTAAAACAAAAAGACCTGCAGTAAATCCTCTAACCAGCCTGATGCCTTACTTATTGTATTTATATTTCTCTTTGCTCTACACTACAGATTCTGTGGCTTTTCCATTTCTTACTATTTTTCCCTCCAATAATCCCATAGGTATTCTTTGGCAATTTTTAAAATTAGAAAGTTTTAAAGTGCATACCTTCTCCCTGGCTGTAGGACCTTTCCAACTTCAGATCACTGACTGTTTTTCTGGACTTTTTATTGGCTCTCCCAGCTCTGTAGATTCGAGTCTTGATGAACCTTCTTCTTCCAGTGTACCACTCTCCTCTCACCACTAGGTGGCAGCATTAACTCAATGATTGTGACCGTAAAGGTTAAAACAAAAAAGACCTACACAAAATCCTCTAACCAGGGTCATACCTTATGTATTGTATTTATAATTATCTGTCCCCTACACTACAGATTCTGTAGACTTTTTCACCTCTTTCTCATTTTTTCCTCCACTAATCCCATATCTATAGCTTTTCATTTTTTAAAATAAGAAAGTTCTAAACTGCATATATTTTGCCTACCTGTAGCATCTTTCCAACTTCAGGTCACTGATTATTTTTCTGGACTTTTTCCTTGGCTCTTTCCAATTTGTTGATTTGAGTCTCGACAGACTTTCTTCTTTAACTTCAGGTCACTGATTGTTTTTCTGGACATTTTCTTGGCTCTTCCCGCTCAGTAGATCTAAGTCTTGCCGAACCTTATTCTTCCAGTGTACCACCCTCCTCTCACCACTAGGTGGCAGCATACACCAACTGTTTGTGACTGTAAAGTTTAAAACAAAAAAGACCTGCACTAAATGCTCTAACCAGCCTCAAGCCTTCTGTATTGTATTTATAATTCTCTCTGCCCTACACTACAGATTCTTTGAACTTTTCTACCTTTTTCTCATTTTTCCCTCCAATAATCCCAATTGTATATCTTTCCAATTTTTGAAATAAGAAAGTTCTAAACTGCATGCCTTCTCCCTGGCTGTAGCACCTTTCCAACTTGAGGTCACTGATTGTTTTTCTGGACTTTTTCTTGGCTCATCCCGCTCTGTAGATTTGAGTCTCGACGAACCTTCTTCTTCCAGTGTGCCACCCTCCTTTCACCACTATGTGGAAGCATACCCCCATTGATTTTGACTGTAAACATTGAAAGAAAAAAGACCTGTAGTAAATCCTCTAACCAGCCTCATGCCTTGCATATTGTATTTATACTTCTCTCTGCCCTACACTACAGTTTCTTAAGACTTTTTCAACTCTTTCTCAAAGTTTCCCTCCAATAATCCCATATGTATACATTTGCAATTTTTGAAATAAGAAAGTTCTAAACTGCATACCTTCTCCCTGGCTGTAGCACCTTTCCAACTTCAGGTCACTGATTGTTTTTCTGGACTTTTTCTTGGCTCTTCCTGTTCTGTAGATTCAAGTCTCGATGAACATTCTTCTTCCAGTGTACCACCCTCCTCTCGCAACTATGTGGCAGTATACACCCATTGATTGTGACTGTAAAGTTTAAAACAAAAAAGACATGCAGTAAATCCTCTAACTAGCCTTATGCCTTACATATTGTATTTATAATTCTCTCTGCCCTACACTACAGATTCTGTGGACTTTTCCACCTCTTTTTCATTTCTTCCCTCCAATAATACCATACGTATACCTTAGCAATTTTTTAATATAAGAATGTTCTAAACTACACACTTTCTCCCTGGCTGTAGCACCTTTCCACCTTCAAGTCACTGATTTTTTTGGACTTCTTGGCTCTTCCCACTCTATAGATTCGAGTCTCGATGAACATCCTTCCAGTGTAGCACCCTCCATTCACCTCTAGATGGTAGCATACACATATTGATTGTGACTGTAAATTTAAAGAAACTTCTCTGTGTGGAAAATTTTCAGCTCATATATTTCTAGTTAATCACTGTATATTAATCAGATCATACAATAGTAGTAGAAGTAGTGAACATAAACTCGTCTTAAGTCAAAACAAAACAAAAAGTAATAATAGAAAATATATAATTGTACAGCATTACTAACTATTCAAAAGTAATCTAAGCAAGGTAGACAGTCTGTTTCCAGTCAAAAATCCTTTATTAAATACACAGACAAGCGATCCAAGTAAAACAAAAATAGAGTAATAATTTCCTCACAAGCTTTCTAAATATATATATATATATATATATACTTTTTATCAGGCATGGGAGTGGTTTATTGTGCTGTAAAACAAAGTGTTATTGGTACACATGTTAAATTCACATCCCTTCCCCCATCAGTGTGACATTTGAGCTGGTCCTGCCCTACTTAGTAGCTGTCATAATAATATATAACCCTTACGTACTTTAAATACAATTATATAATGATGGGGTACCTCTTATTTAACCAAATTATTAAGTAGATTATTAAGTCTGTGATTTTATCCAAGACAATATACTACATGGCTAGAAATATATCAACCTTAGTTCATTTGGCAATCAAAAATATATATAAATATATACATATACATTTTGCATGTAAAAATCAGTTTCTATTTCCATAACCTATTGATAACAAAGATCGATTTCATCCTTCTAGACTTCTTCAGGTCTGTGTACAAGAACCCTAAAAACCTATATAATTGTATAATTAGTTAGTATTGTTATAACACATCATTTTGAATAAAGTTGAAAAAAGAACCAGAAAAAAAATAAGAAAAAATGTATGTATGATGATGGAAAAAATATATATACACTTAAATTTCAACTGATTTAAAATGGTATTTAAAACCCATTTGTAGAAAAAAATAAAATAAAATACAAATAGTCATATAAACAAAGTGGCAATTTTCTAAGTTCCAGTGCACTTTTAATTGAAAAGTAGTAGTTTAGTCCAGGCATTGTTTACACGACTAATTGTATTTTCTTTTCTTTTATTCCTTGATTGTTTTTCCCTACTTTTTCTTGACTCTTCCCACACTGTAGGTTTGGGTTTCAATTAACCTTCTTCTTCCAGTGGACGACCCTACTCTCACCACTAGGTGGCAGCATACACCTAATGATTGTGACTGTAAAGTTGAAAACAGAAAAGACCTGCAGTAAATCCTATAACCAGCCTAATGCCTTAAGTATTGTATATATTACTTCTCTCTGCCCTATGCTACAGATTCTGTAGACTTTTGCTGCCTCTCTCTCATTCTTTCCCTCCAGTAATCCCATATATATTCCGTTGCAATTTTGGAAATATGAAAGTTCTAAACTACATACCTTCTCCCTGGCTGTAGCACCTTTCCAACTTCAGGTCACTTACTGATTTTCTAGACTTTTTCTTGGCTCTTCCCGCTACATAGATTAAAGTCTCAATGAACCTCCTTGCAGTGTACCACCCTCCTCTTGCCACTAGGTGGAAGCATAAACCCATTGATCATGACTGTAATGTTTAAATCAAAAAAGACCTGCAGTAAATCCTCTAACCAGCCTCATCCCTTACGTATTATATTTATGATTCTCTCTGCCCTACACTATAGATTCTGTGGACATTTCCACCTCTTTCTCATTTTTTGCTCCAGTAATCCCATATGTATACCTTTGCAATTTTTGAATTAAGAAAGTTTTAAACTGTATGACTTCTGCCTAGCTGTAGCACCTTTCCAACTTCAGGTCACTGATTGTTTTTATGGACTTTTTTTGGCTTTTCCATCTCTGTAGATTTGAGTTTTAATGAACCTTCTTCTTCCAGTGTACCACCCTCCTCTCGGTACTAGGTGGCAGCATACACCTATTGATTGTGACTGTAAAGTTTATAACAAAAAAGACCTGCAGTAAATCTTCTAACCAGCCTCATGCCTTACGTATTCTATTTATGATTGTCTTTGCACTACACTACATATTCTGTGGACTTTTCCACTTCTTTCTCATTTTTCCCCTCCAATAATCCCATATATAAATCTATGTAATTTCTGAAATAAGAACGTTTTAAATGGCATAACTTCTCCCTCGCTGTAGCACCTTTCCAACTTCAGCTCAGTGATTGTTTTTCTGGACTTTTTCTTGGCTCTTCGCCCTTTGTAGATTCCAGTCTCGATGAACCTTCTTCTTCCAGTGTACCACTCTCCTCTCACCAGTAGGTGGCAGCATAACCCATTGATTGTGCCTGTAAAGTTTAAAACAAAAGAGAAATGCAGTAAATCCTGTAACCTGCCTCATGCCTTACGTATTGTATTTATAATTCTCTCACCCTACACCACAGATTCTGTAGATTTTCCCACCTCTTTCTCATTTTTCCCTCCAATAATTCCATATGTATACTTTTGCAATTTTTGAAATAAGAAAGTTCTAAACTGCACACTTTCTACCTTGCTGTATCACTTTTCCAACTTCAGGTCACTGCTTGTTGTTCTGTACTTTCTCTTGGCTCTACATGCTCTGTAGATTCTTGTCTTGACGAACCTTCTTCTTCCAGGGTACCATCTTCATCTCACCACTAGGTGGCAGCATACACCCATCGACTGTTACTGTAAGGTTTAAAACACAAAAGACCTGCAGTAAATCCCCAAACCAGCCCTATGCCTTACATATATTTATAATTCTCTCTCCATATACTACAGATTTTGTGGACTTTTCCACCTCTTTCTCATTTTTCCCCTCCAATAATCCCATATGTAAACCTATGTAATTTTTGAAATAAGAAACTTCTAAACTGCATAACTTCTCCCTGGCTTTAGCACCTTTCCAACTTCACGTCAGTGATTGTTTTTCTGGTCTTTTTCTTGGCTCTTCCTGCTCTGTAGATTTGAGTCTTGACAACCCTTGTTCTTCCAGTGTACCACCCTCCTCTTGCCACTAAGTGGCAGCATACACCCATTGATTGGGACTGTAAAGTTTAGAACAAAAAAGAGCTGCAGTAAATCCTCTAACCAGCCTCATGCCTTATGTATTGTATTTTAATTCTCTCTGCCCTGCACTACAGATTCTGTGGACTTTTCCACCTCTTTCTCATTTTTTCCCTCCAATAATCCCATATCTATACCTTTGCAGTTTTTGAAATAAGAACATTTTAAACTGCATAACTTCTCCCTAGCTGCAGCACCTTTCCAACTTTAGCTCAATGATTGTTTTTTCTGGACTTTTTCTTGGCTCTTCACCCTCTGTAGATTCCAGTCTCGATGAACCTTCTTCTTCCAGTATACCACCATCCTCTCACCAGTAGGTGGCAGCATACACCCATTGATTGTGACTGTAAAGTTTAAAACAAAAAAGACCTGCAGTAAATCCTCTAACCACCCTCATGCCTTACATATTGTATCTATAATTCTTTTTGCCCTACACTACAGATTCTGTGGACTTTTCCATCTTTTTCTCATTTTTCCCCTCCAACAATCCCATATGTATATCTTTGCAGTTTTTGAAATAAGAAAGTTCTAAGCTGCATACCATCTCCCCGGCTGTAGCACCCTTCCAACTTCAGGTCACTGATTTTCTCGACTTTTTCTTGGCTCTTCCTGCTCTGTAAATTCAAGACTTGACAACCATCTTCTTCCAGTGTACCACCCTCCACTCACTACTAGGTGGCATCATACACCCATTCATTGCAACTGTAAAGTTTAAAAGAAAAAAGACCTGCAGTAAATCCTCTAACCACCCTCATGCCTTACATATTGTATTTATAATTCTCTCTGCCCTACACTACAGATTCTGTGGACTATTCCACCTCTTTCTCATTTTTCCCTCCAATAATCCCATATGTATACCTTTGCAATTTTTGAAATAAGAAAGTTCTAGACTGCATACCATCGCTGTAGCTGTAGCACCCTTCCAACTTCAGGTCACTGATTGGTTTTCTGGACTTCTTCTTGGCTCTTCCTTCTCTGTAGATTCGAGCCTCAATGAACCTTATTCTTCCAGTGTACCACCCTCCTCTCACCACTAAGTGCAGCATACACCCATTGATTGTGACAGTAAAGTTTAAAACAAAAAAAACCTGCAGTAAATACTCTAACCAGCCTCATGCCTTACATATTGTATTTATAATTCTCTCTGCCCTACACTACAGATTCTGTGGACTATTTAAACTCTTTCTCATTTTTCCCTCCAATAATCCAATATGCATATTTTTGCAATTTTTGAAATAAGAAAGTTCTAAACTGCATACCATCTCCCTGGCTGTAGCACCCTTTCAACTTCAGGTCACTGATTTTTTTCTGGACTTTTTCTTGGATCTTCCTACTCTGTAGATTCGAGTCTCAATGAACCTTCTTCTTCCAGTGTACCACCCTCATCTCACAACTAGGTGGCAGCATACACCCACTGATTTTGACTGTAAAGTTTAAAACCAAAAAGACCTGCAGTAAACCCTCTAACCAGCCTCATGCCTTATGTATTGTATTTATAATTCTCTCTGCCCTACACTACAGATTCTGTGGACTTTTCCACCTCTTTCTCATTTTTTCCCTCCAATAATCCCATATGTATACCTTTGCAATTTTTGAAATAAGAAAGTTCTAAACTGCATACCTTCTCCCTGGCTGTAGCACCTTTCCAACTTCAGGTCACTGATTGTTTTTCTGGACTTTTTCTTGGCTCTTCCTGCTCTGTAGATTTGAGTCTTGATGAACCTTCTTCTTCCAGTGTACCACCCTCCTCTGGCCACTAGGTTGCAGCATACTGCCATTAATTGTGACTGTAAAGTTTAAAATGAAAAACACCTGCAGTAAATCCTCTAACCAGCCTCATGCCAAGCATATTGTATTTATAACCCTCTCTGCCCTACATTACAGATTCTGTGGACTATTTAAACTCTTTCTCATTTTTCCCCTCCAATAATCCAATATGCATATTTTTGCAATTTTTGAAATAAGAAAGTTCTAAACTGCATACCTTCTCCCTGGCTGTAGCACCTTTCCAACTTCAGGTCACTGATTTTTTTCTGGACTTTTTCTTGGCTCTTCCTGCTCTGTAGATTTGAATCTTGACAAACCTTCTTCTTCCAGTGTACCACCCTCCTCTCACCACTAGGTGGCAGCATACACCCATTGATTGTGACTGTAAAGTTTAAAACAAAAAAGACTTGCAGGAAATCTTATAACCAGCTTCATGCCTTACGAGTTCTATTTATAATTCTCTCTGTCCTACACTACGTATTCTGAGGACTTTTCCACCTCTTTCTCATTTTTCCTCTAATAATCCCATATGTATACTTTTGCAATTTTTGAAATAAGAAACTTCTAAACTGCATACCTTCTCCCTGTCTGTAGCACCTTTCCAACTTCAGATCACTGATTGTTTTTCTGGACTTTTTCTTGGCTCCTCCCACTCTGTAGATTCGAGTCTTGACAAACCTTCTTCCAGTGTACCACCCTCCACTCACAACTAGGTGGCAGTATACACCATTGATTGTGACTGTAAAGTTTAAAACAAAAAAAGTCCTGCAGTAAATCCTCAAACCAGTCTCATGCCTTGCATATTGTATTTATAATTCTCTCTGCCCTACACTACATATTCTGTGGACTTTTTCCCTCCAATAATCACATATGTAAACCTACGCAATTTTTGAAATAAGACATTTTTAAACTGTGTACCTTCTCCCTGGCTGTAGCACCTTACCAACTTCAGGTCACTGATTGTTTTTCTGGACATTTTCTTTGCTCTTCCTGTTCTGTAGATTTGAGTCTCGATGAACACTCTTCTTCCAGTGTACCACCTCATCTTGCCACTAGGTGGCAGCATACACCCATTGATTGTGACTGTAAAGTTTAAAACAAAAAGACCTGCAGTAAATCCTCTAACCAGCCTCATGCCTTGCATATTGTATTTATAATTCTCTCTGCCCTACACTACAGATTCTGTGGACTTTTCCACCTCTTTCTCATTTTTCCCTCCAATAATCCCATATGTATACCTTTGCAATTTTTGAAATAAGAAAGTTCTAAACTGCATACCTTCTCCCTGGCTGTAGCACCTTTCCAACTTCAGGTCACTGATTGTTTTTCTGGACTTTTTATTGGGTCTTCCTGCTCTGTAGATTTGAGTCTCAACAAACCTTCTTCTTCCAGTGTACCACCCTCCTCTTGCCACTAGGTGGCAGCATACACCCATTGATTGTGACTGTAAAGTTTAAAACAAAAAGACCTGCAGTAAATCCTCTAACCAGCCTCATGCCTTATGTATTGTATTTATAATTCTCTCTGCCCTACACTACAGATTCTGTGGACTTTTCCACCTCTTTCTCATTTTTTCCCTCCAATAATCCCATATGTATACCTTTGCAATTTTTGAAATAAGAAAGTTCTAAACTGCATACCTTCTCCCTGGCTGAAGCACCTTTCCAACTTCAGGTCACTGATTTTTTTTCTGGACTTTTTCTTGGCTCTTCCTGCTCTGTAGATTTGAGTCTCAATGAACCTTCTTCTTCCAGTGTACCACCCTCCTCTCACCACTAGGTGGCAGCATACACCCACTGATTGTGACTGTAAAGTTTAAAACAAAAAGACCTGCAGTAAATCCTCTAACCAGCCTCATGTCTTACATATTGTATTTATAATTCTCTCTGCCCTACACTACAGATTCTGTGGACTTTCCACCTCTTTCTCATTTTTCCCTCCAATAATCCCATATGTATACCTTTGCAATTTTTGAAATAAGAAAGTTATAAACTGCATACCTTCTCCCTGGCTGTAGCACCTTTCCAACTTCAGGTCACTGATTGTTTTTCTGGACTTTTTCTTGGACCCTTCCAGCTCTGTAGATTTGAGTCTGGATGAACCTTCCTCTTGCAGTGTACAACCCTCATCTCACCACTAGGTGGCAGCATGCTCCCACTGATTGTGACTGTAAAGTTTAAAACAAAGAAGACCTGCAGTAAATCCTCTAACCAGCCTCATGCCTTACGTATTGTATTTATAATTCTCTCTGCCCTACACTACAGATTCTGTGGACTTTTCCACCTCTTTCTCATTTTTCCCTCCAATAATCCCATATGTATACCTTTGCAATTTTTGAAATAAGAAAGTTCTAAACTGCATACCTTCTCCCTGGCTGTAGCACCTTTCCAACTTCAGGTCACTGATTGTTTTTCTGGACTTTTTCTTGGCTCTTCCTGCTCTGTAGATTTGAGTCTTGATGAACCTTCTTCTTCCAGTGTACCACCCTCCTCTCACCACTAGGTGGCAGCATACAGCCATTGATTGTGACTGTAAAGTTTAAAAAAAGACCTGCAGTAAACCCTATAACCAGCCTCATGCCTTACATATTGTATTTATAATTCTCTCTGCCCTACACTACAGATTCTGGGGGTTTTCCAACTCTTTCTCATTTTTTCCCTCCAATAATCCCATAGGTATGCATTTGCAATTTTTGAAATAAGAAAGTTCTAAACTGCATACCCTCTCCCTGGCTGTAGCACTTTTCCAACTTCAGATCACGGATTTTTTTTTTGGACTTTTTTATGGCTCTTCCCGCTCTGTAGATTTCAGTCTTGACAAACCTTCTTCCAGTGTACCACCCTAAACTTGCCACTAGGTGGCAGCATACACCATTGATTGTGCCTGTAAAGTTTAAAACAAAAGAGACCTGCAGTAAATCCTCTAACCAGCCTCATGCCTTATGTATTGTATTTATAATCCTCTATGCCCTACACTACAGATACTGTGGACTTTTTTACCTCTTTCTCATTTTTTCCCTTGAATAATCCCATATGTATACTTTGCCAATTTTTGAAATAAGAAAGTTCTAAACTGCATACCTTCTCCCTGACTGTAGCACCTTTCCAACTTCAGGTCATTGATTGTTTTTCTGGACTTTTAATTGGCTCTTCCTGCTCTGTAGATTTGAGTCTCAACAAACCTTCTTCTTCTAGTGTACCACCCTCATTTCCCCACTAGGTGACAGCATACACCCATTGATTGTGAGTGTAATATTTAAAACAAAAGAGCCATGCAGTAAATCCTCTAATCAGCCTCATGGCTTACGTATTGAATTTATAATTTTTCTCCCCTACACTACAGATTCTGTACATATTTCCACCTCTTTCTCATTTTTTCCTTCCAACAATCCCACATGTATACCTTTGCAATTTTCTAAATAAGAAAGTTCTAAACTGGATACCTTCTCCCTGGCTATAGCATCTTTCCAACTTCAGGTCACTGATTGTTTTTCTGTACTTTTTATTGGCTCTTCCCGCTCTGTAGGTTCGAGTCTTGATGAACCTTTTTCTTCCAGTGTACCACCCTCGTCATGCCACTAGGTGGCAGCATGCACTCACTGATTGTGACTGTAAAGTTTAAAACAAAAAAGACCTACATTAAATCCTCTAACCATCCTCATGCCTTACGTATTGTATTTATAATTCTCTGTGCCAAACACTATAAATTCTGCAAACTTTTCCAGTTCTTTCTCATTTTTAACCTCCAATAATCCCATATCTATACCTCTGAATTTTTAAAATAAAAACTGCATATCTTTTCCCTGTCTGTAGCACCTTTCCAATTTCAGGTCACTGATTGTTTTTCTGGACTTTTTCTTGGCTCTTCCATCTCTGTACATTCGAGTATCAAAGAACCTTCTTCTTCCAGTGTACCACCATCCTCTCACCACTAGGTGGCAGCATACACCAATTGTTTGTAACTGCAAAGTTTAAAAAAAAGAAATGCAGTAAATCCTCTAACCAGGCTCATGCCTTCCATATTGTATTTATAATTCTCTCTCTGCCCTACACTACAGATTCTGCAGACTTGTCCACCTCTTTCTCATTTTTTCCCACGAATATTCCCAGATGTATTCTTTGGCAATTTTTGAAATATGAAAGTTCTAAACTGCATACTTTCTCCCTGGCTGTAGCAGCTTTCCAACTTCAGGTCACTTATTGATTGTTTTTCTGGACATTTTATTGGCTCTTTCCACTCTGTAGATGTGAGTATGGATGAACCTTCTTCTTCCAGTGTACCACACTCCTTTCACAACTAGGTGGCAGCATGCACCCACTGATTGTGACTGTAAAGTTTAAAACAAAAAAGACCTGCAGTAAATCCTCTAATCAGCCTCATGCCTTATGTATTGTATTTATAATTATCTGTGCCCTACACTACAGATTCTGCAGACTTTTCCACCTCTTTCTCATTTTTTCCCTCCAACAATCCCATATGTACACCTTTGCAATTTTTGAAATAAGAAAGTGCTAAACTGCATACCTTCTCCCTGGCTTTAGCACCTTTCCAACTTCCGGTCACTGATTGTTTTTCTGGACTTTTTCTTGGCTCTTCCATCTTCTGCAGATTCGAGTCTGGATGAACCTTCTTCTTCCAGTGTACCACTGTCCTCTTGCCACTAGGTCGCAGCATATACTCAGTTATTATGACTGTAAAGTTTAAAACAAAAAAGACTTGCAGTAAATCCTCCAACCAGCCCCATGCCTTACGTATTGTATTTATAATTCTCTCTGCTTTACACTACATATTCTGTGGACTTTTCCACCTCCTTTTCATTTTTTCCATCCAGTAGTCCCATATGTATACCTTTGCAATTTTTGAAATAAGAAAGTGTTAAACTGCATGCCTTCTCCCTGGCTGTAGCATCTTTCCAACTTCAGGTCACTGATTGCTTTTCTGGACTTTTTCTTGGCTCTTCCTACTCTGACTATTCAAGTCTTGAAGAACTTTCTTCTTCCAGTGTACCACCCTCCTCTCACCACTAGTTGGCAGCATACACCCATTGATTGTGACTATAAAGTTTAAAACAAAAAAGACCTGCCGTAAATACTCTAACCAGCTTAATGTTTTATATATTGTATTTATAATTCTCTCTGCCCTACACTACATATTATGCAGACTTTTCCATCTCTTTCTCATTTTTTTTCTCTTCAATAATCCCATGTCTACAGTATGGAATTTTTAAAATAAGAAAGTTGTAAACTGCATATCTTTTCCCTAGCTGTAGCACCTTTTCAACTTCAGGTCACTGATTGTTTTTCTAGACTTTTTCTTGGCTCTTCCCTCTCTGTAGATTTGAGTCTCGATGAACCTTCTTCTTCCAGTGTATCACCCTCCTCTTGCCACTGGGTGGCAGCATACACCCATTGATTCTGACTGTAAAGTTTAAAACAAAAAAGACCTGCAGTAAATCCTCTAATCACCCTAATGCCTTACATTTTGTATTTATTATTCTCTCTGCTCTACACTACAGATTCTGTTGTCTTTTCCACCTCTTTCTTATTTTTTCCTTCCAATAATCCCATATCTATACCTTTGCAATTTTTACAATAAGAAAATTCTGTACTGTGTATCTTTTCCCTGGCTGTAGCACCTTTCCAACTTCAGGTCACTGATTGTTTTTCTGGACATTTTATTAGCTCTTTCCACTCTGTAGATTCGAGCATGGATGAACGTTCTTCTTCCAGTGTACCACCCTCCTCTCGCCACTAGGTGGTAGCATGCACCCACTGATTGTGACTGTAAAGTTTAAAACAAAAAAGACCTGCAGTAAATCCTCTAATCACCCTAATGCCTTACATTTTGTATTTATTATTCTCTCTGCTCTACACTACAGATTCCATGGACTTTTCTACCTCTTTGTCATTTTTCCCTCCAGTAATCCTATCTCTATACCTTTGCAATTTTTAAAATAAGAAAGTTCTAAACTGCATATCCTTTCCATAGCTGTAGCACCTTTCCAACTTCAGGTCACTGATTTTTTTCTGGACTTTTTCTTGGCTCTTCCTGCTCTGTAGATTTGAGTCTCGATGAACCTTCTTCTTCCAGTGTACCACCCTCCTCTCACCACTAGGTGGCAGCACAAACCAATTGATAGTGACTGTATAGTTTAAAACAAAAAGACCTGCAGTAAATCCTCTAACCAGCCTCATGCCTTACGTATTGTAGTTCTAATTCTCTCTGCCCTACACTACAGATTCTGCAGACTTTTCCAGCTCTTTCTCATCATTTCACTCCAATAATCCCATGTCTATACCTCTGCAATTTTCAAAATTAGAAAGTTGTAAACTGCATATCTTTTCCCTGTCTGCAGCACCTTTCCAACTTCAGGTCACTGATTGGTTTTCTGTATTTTTTCTTGGCTCTTCCCACTCTGTAGATTCATATCTCGATGAAACTTCTTCTTCCAATGTACCACCCACCTCTCACCACTAAGTGGCAGCATACACCCATTCAATGTGACTACAAAGTTTAAAACAGAAAATATTTGCAGTAAATACTCTAACCAGCCTCATGCCTTACGTATTGTATTTATAATTCCCTCAGCCCTACACTACATATTCTGTGGGCCTTTCCAACTTTTTTTCATTTTTTCCCTCCAATAGTCCCATATGTATACCTTTGTAATTTTTCAAGTAAGAAAGTGCTAAACTGCATGCCTTCTCCCCGGCTGTAGCACCTTTCCAACTTCAGGTCACTGATTGTTTTTCTGGATTTTTTCTTGGCTCTTCCCCTCTGTAGATTTGAGTCTCAGTGAACCTTCTTCTTCCAGTGTACCACCCTCCACTCACCTCTAGGTGACAGCATACACCCATTGATTTTGACTATAACGTTTAAAACAACAAAGACCTGCACTAAATCCTCTAACCAGCCCCATGCCTTACATATTGTTTTTATAATTCTCTCTGCCCTACACTACACATACTGTGGACTTTTTTACCTCTTTCTCATTTTTTTCCCCTCGAATAATCCCATATGTATACTTTGCCAATTTTTGAAATAAAAAAGTTCTAAACTGCATACCTTCTCCCTGACTGTAGCACCTTTCCAACTTCAGGTCACTGATTGTTTTTCTGGACTTTTAATTGGCTGTTCCTGCTCTGTAGATTTGAGTCTCAACAAATCTTCTTCCAGTGGTAACCCTCCTTTCTCCACTAGGTGGCAGCATACACCCATTGATTGTGAGTGTAAAGTTTATAAACAAAAAAGACCTGCAGTAAATCATCTAACCAGCCTCATGCCTTACTTATTATATTTATAATTCTGTCTGCCCTACACTACATATTCTGTGGACTTTTCCACCTCTTTTTCATTTTTTCCATCCAATAGTTCCCATATGTATACCTTTTCAATTTTTGAAATAAGAAAGTGGTAAACTGCATGCCTTCTTCTTGGCTATAGCGCCCCTCCAACTTCAGGTCACTGATTATTTTTCTGAACTTTTTCTTGGGTCTTACCACTCTGTAGATTCAAGTCTCCACTAACCATTTTCTTCCAGTGTACTGCCCTGCTCTTGCCACTAGGTGGCAGCATACACCCATTGTTTGTGACTGTAAAGTTTAAAAAAAAGACCTGCAGTAAATCCTCTAACCAGGCTCATGTCTTCCATATCATATTTATAATTCTCTCTCTGCCCTACACTACAGATTCTGCAGACTTTTCCACCTCTTTCTCATTTTTTCCCTCAAATATTCCCAGATGTATACTTTGGCAATTTTTGAAATATGAAAGTTCTAAATTGCATACTTTTTCCCTAGCTGTAGCACCTTTCCAACTTCAGGTCACTGATTGTTTTTCTGGACATTTTATTGGCTCTTCCCGCTCTTTAGACTCGAGTCTGAATTAACCTTCTTCTTCCAGTGCACCACCCTCCTCTCAGCACTCGGAGGCAGAATGCACCCACTAATTGTGACTGCAAACTTAAAAGACCTGCAGTAAATCCTCTAATCAGCATCATATCTTACATATTGTATTTATTATTCTCTCTGCCCTGCAATGCAGATTCTGCAGACTTTTCCACCTCTTTGTAATTTTTCCCTCCAATAATCCCATATCTATACCTTTGCAATTTTTAATATAAGAAACTGCATAACTTTTCCATAGCTGTAGCACCTTTCCAACTTCAGGTCATTGGCTGATTGTTTTTCTTGACTTTTTCTTGGCTTTTCCTGCTCTGTAGATTAGAGACTCAACAGCCTTCTTCTTCCAGTGTACCACTCTCCACTCACCACTAGGTGGGAGCATACACCCATTGATTGTGACTGAAAAGTTTAAAAAAAAAGACCTGCAGTAAATCCTCTAACCAGCCTCATGTCTTATGTACTGTATTTATACATCTCTTTGCCATACACTACAGATTCTGTGGACTTTTCCACCTCTTTCTCATTTTTTCCCTCTAATATTCCCATATGTATACCTTTGCAATTTTGGAAATAAGAAAGTTCTAAACTGCATACATTCTTCCTGGCTGTAGCACCTTTCCAAGTTCAGGTCACAGATTGTTTTTCTGGACATTTTCTTGGCTCTTCCTGGCCTGTAGATTCAAGTCTCCACCAACCTTCTTCTTCCAGTGTACCACCATCCTGTCACCACTAAATGGCATCATAAACCCTTTCATTGTGACTGTAAAGTTTAAAACAAAAAAGACCTGCAGTAAATGCTCTAACCAGCATCATCCCTTCTGTACTGCACTTATAATTCTCTCTGCCCTACACTACATATTCTGTGACTTTTCCAGCTCTTTCTAATTTTTTCCCTCCAATAATCCCATAGGTATACCTTTGCAGTTTCTGAAATTAGAAAGGTCTAAACTGCATACCTTGTCTGTGGCTGAAGCACCTTTCCTACTTCAGGTCAGTTATTGTTTTTCTGGACTTTTTCTTGGCTCTTTCCGCTCTGTAGTTTCAAGTCTCGACAAACCTTCATCTTCCAGTGTACCACCCTCCTTTTGCCACTAGGTGGAGGCATACACCCATTGATTGTGACTGTAAAGTTTAAAACAAAAGACCTGCAGTAAATCCTCTAACCAGCCTCATGCATTACGTATTGTATTTTTAATTCTCTTTGCCCTACACTACAGATTCTGTGGACTTTTCCACCTCTTTCTCATTTTTCCCATCAATAATCCAATATGTATAGCTTTGCAATTTTTGAAATAAGAAAGTTCTAAACTGCATTCCTTCTACCTGGCTGTAGCACCTTTCCAACTTTAGGTCACTAATTTTTTTCAGGGCATTTTCTTTGCTTTTCCTGCACTGTAGATTTAAGTCTCAATGAACCTTCTTCTTCCAGTGTACCACAATCCTCTCCCCACTAGATGGCATCATACACCCATTCATTGTGACTGTAAAGTTTAAAACAAAAAAGACCTGCAGTTAATCCTATTCCCAGTCTTATGCCTTATGTATTATATTTAAAAGTCTCTCTGCCTTACACTACATATTCTGTGACTTTTCAACCTCTTTCTCAATTTTCCCTCCAATAATCCCATTTGTATCCTTTGCAGTTTCTGAAATAAGAAAGTTCTAAACTGCATACCTTCTCCATGGCTGTAGCTCCTTTCCAACTTCAGATCACTGATTGTTTTTCTGGACTTTTCTTCGCTCTACCCGCTCTGTAGATTCGAGTCTTTACGAACCTTCTTCTTCCAGTGTACCACCCTCTTCTCACCACTAGTTGGTAGTATGCACACACTGATTGTGACTATAAAGTTTCAAACAAAAACATCTGGGTATACATATGGGATTGTTGGAGGGAAAAAATGAGAAAGAGGTGGAAAATTGTACCCATTGATTGTGAGTGTAAAGTTTACAATAAAAAAGACCTGCAGTAAATCCTCTAACCAGCATCATGCCTTACGTATTATATTTACAATTCTCTCTGCCCTACACTACAGATTCTGTGGAATTTTCCACCTATTTCTCATTTTTCCCTCCAATAGTCCCATATGTATACGTTTGCAATTTTTAAATAAGAAAGTTCTAAACTGCATACCTTCTCCCTGGCTGTAGAACCTTTCCAACTTCAGGTCACTGATTGTTTTTCTGGACTTTTTCATGGCTCTTCCTGCTCTGTAGATTTGAGTATCAATGAACCTTCTTTCAGTGTACCACCCTCCTTTCACAACTAGGTGGAGGCATATTCCCATTGATTGTCACTGTAAAGTTTAAAACAAAAAAGACTTGCACTAAATCCTCTAACCAGCCTCATGCCTTACGTATTGTATTTAAAATTCTCTGTGCCCTACACTACAGATTCTGTAGACTTTTCCACCTCTTTATAAATTTTTCCCTCCAATAATCTCATATCTATAGATTTGCAATTTTTAAAATAAGAAAGTCCTAAATTGCATATCTTTTCCTTAGGTGTAGCACCTTTCCAACTTCAAATAACTGATTGGTTTTCATGACTTTTTCTTGGCTCTTCCCACTCTGTAGATTCAAGTCTTGATGAACCATCTTCTTCCAGTGTACCACCCTCCTCTCGCCACTAGGTGACAACATACACCCATTGATTGTGACTGTAAAATTTAAAACAAAAAAGACCTGCATTAAATGCTCTAACCAGCCTCATGCCTTATGTATTGTATTTATAATTTTCTGTGCCCTGCACTACAGATTCTGCAGACTTTTCCACCTCTTTATCATTTTTCCTCCAATAATCCCATATCTATAGCTTTGCAATTTTTAAAATAAGAAAGTTCTAAACTGCATATCTTTTGCATAGCAGTAGCAACTGTCCAACTTCAGGTAACTGATAGTTTTTCCGGACTTTTTCATCACTCTTCCCACTCTGTAGATTTGAGTCTTGATGAACCTTCTTCTTCCAGTGTACCACACACTTCCCACTGCTAGGTGGCAGCATGCACCCATTGATTGTGACTGTAAAGTTTAAAACGAAAAAAAGCTGCAGTAACTCCTCTGACCAGCCTCATGCCTTACGTATTGTATTTATAATTCTCTCTCCCCTACACTTCAGATTCTGTACACTTTTCCACCTCTTTCTCATTTTTCCCTCCAACAATCCCATATGTATACCTTTCCAAATTTTGAAATAAGAAAGTTCTAAACTGCATACCTTCTCCCTGGCTGAAGCACCTTTACAACTTCAGATCACTGATTGTTTTTCTGGAATTTTTCTTTTCACTTTCCACTCTGTAAATTCAAGTCTTGACAAACCTTCTTCTTCCAGTGTACCACACTCCTCTCACCACTAGGTGGCAGCATACACCCATTGATTGTGACTGTAAAGTTTAATACAAAAAGACCTGCAGTAAATCCTTTAACCAGGCTCATGCCTTGCGCATTATATTTATAATTCTCACTCTGTCCTACTGTACAGATTCTGTGGACTTTTCCACCTCTTCCTCATTTTTACATCGAATAATCCCAGATGTATACTTTGGCAATTTTTGAAATAAGAAAGTTCTAAACTGCATACCTTCTCCCTGGCAGCAGCACCTTTTCAACTTTAGGTCACTGATTGTTTTTCTGGATTTTTTTATTGGCTCTTCCCACTCTGTGGATTCAAGTCTCCATGAACCTTCTTCAAGTGTACCACCCTACTCTCACCACTAGGTGGAAGCATACACCCACTGATTGTGACTGTAAAGTTTAAAACAGAAAAGTCCTGCAGTAAATCCTCTAACCAGCCTCATGCCTTAAGTATTGTATGTATAATTCTCTCTGCCCTACACGACATATTCTGTGGACTTTTCCAACTCTTTCTAATTGTTTTTCCTCCAATAATCCCATATGTATACCTTTGCAATTTTTGAAATAAAGTTTTAAACTTCATAACTTCTCCCAAGCTGTAGCACCTTTCCAACTTCAGCTAACTGATTGTTTTTCTGGACTTTTTCTTGTCTCTTCTGGCTCTGTAGTTTTGAGTCACAACGAACATTCTTTTTCTAGTGTACCACCCTCCTCTCACCACTAGGTAGAAGCATACACCCACTGATTCTAACTGTAAAGTTTAAAACAAAAAATACCTGCACTAAATCCTTTAAACAGTCACATGCTTACGTATTGTATTTAAAATTCTCTGTTCCCTACACTACAGATTCTGTGGACTTTTCCACTTTTTTCTTATTTTTTACTTCCAATAATCCCATTGTATACCTTTACAATTTTTGAAATAAGAAAGTTCTAATCTGTATACCTTCTCCCTGGCTGTAGCACCTTTCCAACTTCAAGTCACTGATTGTTTTTGTGGACTTTCTCTTGGTTGTTCCCACTCTGTAGATTCGAGTTTCAATGAACCATCTTCATCCAGTGTACCACCCTCCTCTCACCACTAGGTCGCACCATACTCCCATTGATTTTGACTGTAAAGTTTAAACAAAAAAGACCTGTAGTAAATCTTCTAACCAGCCTCATGCCTTACGGATTGTATTTATTTCTTCTCTCTGCCCTACACTACAGATTCTGCAGAATTTTGCACCACTTTCTCAATTTTTCCTTGAATAATCCCCGATGTATACCTTTGCAGTTTTTCAAATGAGAATGTTCTAAACTGCATATCTTCTCCCTGGCTGTAGACCCTCTCCAACAAGTCACTGATTGTTTTGCTGGACTTTTTCTTGGCTCTTCCCACTCTGTAGATTCCAGTCTTGACGAACCTCCTTCTTCCAGTGTACCAACCTCCTCTCGCCACTAGGTGGCCCATACACCCATTGATTTTGATTGTAAAGTTTAAAGAAAAAAGACCTGCAGTAAATCCTCTAACCAGCCTCATGCCTTACATATTGTATTTATTACTTCTGTCTGACATACAGTACAGATTCTGTGGACTTTTCCACCTCTGTCTCATTTTTTCCCTCCAATAATCCCATATGTATACCTTTGCAACTTTTTGAAATAGGAACGTTCTAAAATGCATACCTTCTCCCAGACTGTAGCACTTTTCCAACTTCAGGTTATTTGTTGTATTTCTGGACTTTTTCTTGCCTCTTCCCACTCTGTAGATTCCATTCTTGATGAACCTCCTTCTTCCAGTATACCAACCTTATCTCGCTACTAGGTGTCAACATTTACCCATTGATTCTGACTGAAAAGTTTAAAGGAAAAATACCTGCAGTAAATTCTCTAACCAGCCTCATGCCCTATGTGTTATATTTATTACTTCTCTTTGCCATACACTACAGATTCTGTGGACTTTTCCACAGCTTTCTCATTTTTTTCCTTCCAATAATCCCATATGTATACCTTTGCAATTTTTAAAATAAGAAAGTTCTAAACTGCATACCTTCTCCCTGGCTGTAGCACCTTTCCAACTTCAGGTCACTAACTGTTTTTCTGGACTTTTTCTTGGCTCTTTCCGCTCTGTATATTAAAGTCAAGACGAACCTTCTTCTTCCAGTGTACCACCCTTGTCTCGCCTCAAGGTAGCAGCATACACCCATTGAGTGTGACTGCAAAGACTAAAATAAAAAAGACTTGCAGTAATTTATCTAACCAGACTCATGCCTTACATATTGTATTTAAAATTCTCTCTAACCGACACTGCAGATTCTGTAGACCTTTTCACCTCTTTCTCAATTTTCTCTCCAATAATCCCATATCTATACTTTTGCTGTTTTTGAAATAAGAAAGTTCTAAACTGCATACCCTCTCCCTGGCTGTAGCACCTTTCCAACCTCAGGTTATTTATTGTTTCTCTGGACGTTTTCTTGCCTCTACCCATTCTGTAGATTTGAGTCTCAATGAAGCTTCTTCTTCCAGTGTACCACCCTCCTCTCACCACTAGGTGGCAGCATACACCCATTGATTGTGGCTGCAAAGTTTAGACAAAAAAGAATGTCAGAAAATCCTCTAACCAGCTTCATGCCTTACGTATTGTATTTATTACTTCTCTTTGCCCTACACTACAGATTCTGCTGACTTTTCCACCTCTTTCTCATTTTTCCCCTCCTGTAATCCCATATGTATACCTTTGCAATTTTTGAAATAAGAAAGTTCTGAACTGCAATCCTTTTCCCTAGCTGTAGCACCTTTCCAACTTCAGATCACTGATTGTTTTTTGGGACTTTTTCTTGGCTCTTCCCACTCTATAGATTTGAATCTCGACGAACCTTCTTCCAGTGTACTACCCTTCACTCGCAACTAGGAGGCAGCATACACCCATTGATTGTGACTGTAAAGTTTAAAACAAAAAAGACCTGCAGTAAATCCTGTACCCAGCCTCATGCCTTACGTATTGTATTTATTACTTCTCTCTGCCCTACACTACAGATTCTGTGGACTTTTCCACATCTTTCTCATTTTTTCCCTCCAATAATTCCATATGTATACCTTTGTAATTTTTAATATAAGAAAGTTCTAAACTGCATACCTTCTCCCTGGCTGTAGCACCTTTCCAACTTCAGGTCACTGATTGTTCTTTTGGACTTTTTCTTGGCTCTTCCTGCTTGGTAGATTCAAGTCTCGATGAACCTTCTTCCAGTGTATCACCCTCCTCTCACCATTAGATGGCAGCATTCACCCATTGATTCTGATTGCAAAATTTAAAACAAAAAAGACCTGCAGTAAATCCTCTAACCAGCCTCATGCCTTATGTATTGCATTTATAATTCTCTATGACGTACACTGCATATTTTGTAGACTTTTACACCTCTTTCTCATTTTTTCCTCTACAATAATCCCATATCTATTCTTTTGCAATTTTTGAAAGAAGAAAGTTGTAAACTGCATACCTTCTCCCTGGCTGTAGCACCTTTCCAACTGCAGGTCACTGTTTGTTTTTCTGGACTTTTTCTTGGCTCTTCCCCGCTCTGTAGATTTGAGTCTCGATGAACCTCCTTCTTCCAGTGTACCACCCTCCTCTCACCACTAGGTGGCACCATACACCCATTGATTCTGATTGTAAAGTTTAAACAAAAAAGACCTGCAGTAAATCCTCTAACCAGCCTCATGCCTTTTGTATTGTATTTATTACTTCTCTCTGCCCTACACTACAGATTCTGTGGACTTTTCCACATCTTTCTCATATTTTTCTCTCCAATAAACCCATATATATATATATATATATATATATATATATATATATATATATATATATATATATATATATATAACTTTTCAATTTTTGAAATAAGAACCATTCTAAACTGCATACCTTCTCCCAGGCTGTTGCACTTTTCCAACTTCAGGTTCTTTATTGTTTTTCTGGACTTTTTCTTGCCTCTTCCCACTCTGTAGATTCCATTCCTGATGAAATTCCTTCTTCCAGTGTACCACCCTCCTCTCACCACTAGCTGTCAGCATACACCCATTGATTCTGTCTGTAAAGTTTAAGCAAAAAAGACCTGCAGTAAATCCTCTATCCAGCCTCATGCCTTATGCATTATTATTATTACTTCTCTCTGCCATACACTACAGATTCTGTTGACTTTTCCACACCTTTCTCATTTTTTCCTTCCAATAATCCCATATGTATACCTTTGCAATTTTTAAAATAAGAAAGTTCTAAACTGCATACCTTCTTCTTGGCTTTAGCACCTTTCCAACTTCAGGTCACCAACTGTTTTTCAGGACTTTTTCTTGGCTCTTCCCGCTCTGTAGATTCGAGTCACAATGAACCTTCTTCTTCCAGTGTACCACCCTTGTCTCACCACAAGGTAGCAGCATACACCAATTGATTGTGACTGCAAAGTTTAAAAGAAAAAATACCTGCAGTAAATTCTCTAACCAGACTCATGCCTTATGTATTGTATTTATAATTCTCTCTAACCTACACTCCAGATTCTGTAGACTTTCCAACCTTTCTCATTTTTCCCTCCAATAATCCCATATCTATACTTTTGCTGTTTTTGAAATAAGAAAGTTTTAAATGGCATTCCCTCTCCCTGGCTGTAGCACCTTTCCAACTTTAGGTTATTTATTGTTTCTCTGGGTGTTTTCTTGCCTCTTCCCATTCTGTAAATTTGAGTCTCAATGAAGCTTCTTCCAGTGTACCACCCTCCTCTTACCACTAGGTGGCAGCATACACACATTGATTGTGGCTGTAAAGTTTAGACAAAAAAGAACCTCAGAAAATCCTCTAACAAGCCTCATGCCTTACGTATTGTATTTATTACTTCTCTCTGCCCTACACTACAGATTCTGCTAACTTTTCCACCTCTTTCTCATTTTTCCCTCCAATAATCCCATATGTATACCTTTTCAATTTTTGAAATCAGAAAGTTCTGAACATCAGAAAGTTCTGAACTGCAATCCTTCTCCCTAGCTGTAGCAGCTTTCCAACTTCAGGTCACTGATTTTTTTTTGGACTTTTTCTTGCCTCTTCCCACTCTATAGATTTGAATCTCGACAAAACTTCTTCCAGTGTACTACCCTTCACTCGCAACTAGGTGGCAGCATACACCAATTGATTGTGACTGCAAAGTATAAATCAAGAAAGACCTGCAGTAAATCCTTTAACCAGCCTCATGCATTGCGTAATGTATTTATTACTTCTCTCTGCCCTACACTGCAGATTATGTGGACATTTCCAACTCTTTCTTATTTTTCCCTCAATAATCCCATATGCATACCTTTCAATTTTTTAAATAAGAAAGTTCTAAACTGCATACCGTCTCCCTGGCTGTAGCACCTTTCTAACTTCAAGTCACTAATTGTTTTTCTGGACTTTTTCTTTGCTCTTCCCACTCTGTAGATTCCAGTCTTGATGAACCTCTTTCTTTCAGTGTACCACCCTCTTCTCACTACTAGGTAGCAGCATACACCCATTGATTCTGACTGTAAAGTTTAAACAAAAAAGACCTGCAGTAAATTATCTAACCAGCCTCATGCCTTACATATTGTGTTTATAATTCTCTCTGACCTACACTACAAATTCTGTAGACTTTTCCACCTCTTTCTCATTTTTTCCCTCCAATAATCCCATATCTATACTTTGGCAATTTTTGAAATAAGAAATTTCTAAACTGCATACCTTCTCCCTGGCTGTAGCACATTTCCAACTTCAGGTCACTGATGGTTTTTCTGGACTTTTTCTTGGCTCTTCTAGCTCTGTAGAAGCAACTCTCGATGAACCTTCTTCTTTCTGTGTAGCACCCACCTCTCACCACTAGGCGACAGAATACACCCATTGATTGTGACTCTAAACTTTAAAACAAAAAAGACCTGCAGTAAATCCTGTACCCAGCCTCATGCCTTATGTATTGTATTTATTACTTCTCTCTACAGATTCTGTGGACTTTTCCATCTCTTTCTCATTTTTCCCCTCCAATAATCCTATATGTATACCTTTGTAATTTTAAAATAAGAAATTTCTAAATTGCATACCTTCTCCCTGGCTGTAGCACCTTTCCAACTTCAGGTAATTTATTGTTCTTCTGGACTTTTCTTGGTTCTTCTTGCTTGGTAGATTTTAGTCTTGATGAACCTTCTTCCAGTGTAACACCCTCCTCTCACCACAAGGTGGCAGCATATACCCACTGATTCTGACTGCAACGTTTAAAACAAAAAAGACCTGCAGTAAATCCTCTAACCAGCCTCATGATTTACATATTGCATTTATAATTCTCTCTGACCCGCACTGCAGTTTTTGCAGCTTTTCCACCTCTTTCTCATTTTTCCCCCTCCAATAATCCCATATCTATGCTTTTGCAATTTTTGAAATAAGAAAGTTCTAAACTGCATACCTTCTCCCTAACTGTAGCACCTTTCCAACTTCAGGTCACTGATTGTTTTTCTGGACTTTTTCTTGGCTCTTCCCCACTCTGTAGATTCGAGTCTCAATGAGCCTCCTTCTTCCAGTGTACTACCCTCCACTCACCACTAGGTGGCACCATACACTCACTGATTCTGATTGTAAAGTTTAAACAAAAAAGACCTGCAGTAAATCATCTAACCAGCCTCATGTCTTATGTAATGTATTTATTACTTCTCTCTGCCCTACACTACAGATTCTTTAGACTTTTCCCCCTCTTTCTCATTTTTCCCTCCAATAATCCCATATGTATACCTTTGCAATTTTTGAAATAAGAACGTTCTAAACTGCATACCTTCTCCCAGGCTGTAGCACCTTTCCAACTTCATGTTCTTTATTGTATTTCTGGACTTTTTTGGCTCTTCCTGCTCTGTAGATTTGAGTCACAATGAACCTTCTTCTTCCAGTATACCACCCTCCTCTCGCCACCAGGTAGCAGCATATACCCACTGACTGTGACTGCAAAATTTGAAACAAAAAAAGATCTGCAGAAAATTCTCTAACCAGCCTCATGTCTTATGTATTGTATTTATTCTCTGTACCCTACACTACAGATTCTGTGGACTTTTCCACCTCTTTTTCATTTTTTCCCCTCCAATAATCCTATATCTATACTTTTGCAGTTTTTTGAAATAAGAAAGTTCTAAACAGCATACACTCTCCATGGCTGTAGCACCTTTCCAACTTCAGGTTATTTATTGTTTTTCTGGATGCTTTCTTGCCTCTTCAAATTATGTAGAGTCGAGTCTCAATGAAACTTCTTCTTCCAGTGTACCACCCTCCTCTCACCTCTAGGTGGCGACATATACCCATTGATTGCGGCTATTAAGTTTAGAAAAAAAGAACTGCAGTAAATCCTCCAACCAGCCTCATGCCTTATGTATAGTATTTATAATTCTCTCTGACCTACCCTACAGATTTTGTAGACTTTTTCACATCTTTCACATTTTTTCCTTCCAATAATTCCATATCTATGCTTTCGCAATTTTTGCAATAAGAAAGTTCTAAACTACATACTTTCTCCATGGCTGTAGCACCTTTTCTACTTCAGGTTATTTATTGTTTTTCTGGACTTTTTATTGGCTCTTCCCACTCTGTAGATTCCAGTCTTGACAAACCTCCTTCTTACAGTGTACCACCCTCCTCACACCACTAGGTGGCAGCATAAACCCATTGATTGTGACTGTAAAGTATAAACAAAAAAGATCTGAATTAAATCCTCCAGCCTCAGTCATTACGTTGTATATTTATTACTTCTCTATATCCTACACTACAGATTCTGCAGACTTTTCCACCTCTTTCTCATTTTTTCCTTACAATAATTCCAGATTTATACCTTTGCAATTTTTCAAATAAGAAAGTTCTAAACTGCATACCTTCTCCCTGGCTGTAGCAGCTCTCCAACTTCAAGCCACTGACTGTTTTGCTGGAATTTTTCTTACCTCTTCCCACTCTGTAGATTCAAGTCTCAATGAACCTTTTTCTTCCAGTGTACCACCCTCTTCTCACCACTAGGTGGCAGGAGAAAACCCATTGTTTGTGACTGTAAAGTTTAAAACAAAAAAGACCTGCAGTAAATCCTCTAACCAGCTTCATGCCTTATGTATTGTATATATAACTCTCTTTTCCCTACACAACACACTCTGTAGACTTTTCCACCTCTTTCTCATTTTTTTCCTCCAGTAATCCCATATCTGTACCACCATCCTCTTGCCACTAGATGGCAGCATACAACAATCAATTATGACTGTAAAGTTTAAACAAAAAAGACCTGCAGTAAATCCTCTAACCAACCTCATGACTTACGTATTATATTTATTACCTCTCTCTGCCATACACTAAAGATTCTGTGGACTTTTCCACATCTTTCTCATTTTACCTCCAATTATCTCATATGTATACCTTTGCAAGTTTTTGAAATAAGAAAGTTCTAAACTGCATACCTTCTCCCAGACTGTAGCACCTTTCCAACTTTAGGTTATTTATTGTTTTTCTGGACTTTTTCTTGCCTCTTCCAGCTCTGTAGATTCCATTCTTGATGAACCTCCTCCTTCCAGTATACTACATACTAGGCAGCAGCATACACCCATTGATTTTGACTGTAAAGTTTAAACAAAAAAGACATGCAGTAAATCCTCTAACCAGCATCATGCCTTATGTAATGTATTTATTACTTTTCTCTGCCCTACACTACAGATTCTTTGGACTTTTCCACATTTTTCGCTCCAATAATCCCATATGTATACCTTTGCAATTTTTAAAATAAGAAAGTTCTAAACTGCATACCTTCTCCCTGGCTGTAGCACCTTTCCAACTTCAGGTCACTGACTGTTTTTCCTGACATTTTCTTTGCTCTTCCTGCTCTGTAGATTTGAGTCTCGACGACCCTTCTTCTTCCAGTGTACCTCCCTCCACTCACCACTAGGTGGCAGCATACACCTATTGATTGTGACTGCAAAGTTTAAAACTAAAAAGACGTGCAGTAAATTCTCTAACCAGCCTCATGCCTTCCGTATTGTATTTATAATTCTCTCTGACCTACACTACAGATTCTGTAGACTTTTCCACCTCTTTCTCATTTTTTCCCTCCAATAATCCCATATCTATACTTTTGCAATTTTTGAAATAAGAAAGCTCTAAACTGCATTCCTTCTCCCAGTCTGTAGCACCTTTCCAACTTCAGGTCACTGATTGCTTTTCTGGACTTTATTTTGGCTTTTCCCGCTCTGAAGATTCGAGTCTCAACGAACCTTCTTCCAGTGTACCACCCTCCTCTTGCCACTAGGAGGAAGCATACACCCATTGATTGTGACTGTAAAGTTTAAACAAAAAAGACCTGCAGTAAATCCTCTAACCAGCCTGATGCCTTATGTATTGTATTTATTACTTCGCTCTGCCCTACACTACAGATTCTGCAGACTTTTCCATCACTTTCTCATTTTTTTCCTTCCAATAATCCCAGTTGTATACCTTTGCAATTTTTCAAATAAGAAAGTTGTAAACTGCATACCTTCTCCCTGGCTGTAGCACCTCTCCAACTTCAAGTCACTGATTGTTTTTCTGGACTTTTTCTTCATTCTTCCCACTCTGTAGATTCCAGTCTTGATGAACTTCCTTCTTCCAGTGTACCCGATCCTCTCGCCACTAGGTGGCACCATACACCCATTGATTCTCACTGTAAAGTTTAAACAAAAAAGACCTGCAGTAAATCCTCTAACCAGCCTCATGCCTTATGCATTGTATCTCTGACCTACACTAGATTCTGTAGACTTTTCCACCTCTTTCTCATTTTTTCGCTCCAATAATGCCATATCTATATTTTTGCAGTTTTTGAAATAAGAACGTTCTAAAATGCATACCTTCTCCCTGGTGGTAGCACCTTTCCAACTTCAGGTAATTTATTGTTTTTCTGTGACTGTTTCTTGTGTTTTCCCGGACTGTAGATTTGAGTCTCGACGAACCTTCTTCTTCCAGTGTACCACCCTCCTCTCGCCACTAGGTGGCATCATACACCCATTGATTGTGACTGTAAAGTTTAAAACAAAAAAAAAAAACCTCCTGTAAATCCTCTAACCAGCTTCATGCCATGCATATTGTATTTATAATTCTCTCTGACCTACACTACAGATTCTGTAGACTTTTCCACCTCTTTCTCATTTTTTCCCTCCAATAATCCCATATCTATACTTTTGCAGTTTTTGAAATAAAAAAGTTCTAAACTGCATACCTTCTACCTGGCTGTATCACCTTTCCTACTTCAGGTTATTTATTGTTTTTCTGGACTTTTTCTTTCCTCTTCCCACTCTGTAGATTTGAGTCTCAATGAATTTTCTTCTTTCAGTGTACCACCCTCCTCTCATTACTAGGTGATTGTGATTGTAAAGTGTAAATCAAGAAAGACCTACAGTAAATTCTCTAACCAGCCTCATACCTTGCGTATTGTATTTATAATACTCCCTGCCCTACACTACAGATTCTGTGGACTTTTCCACCTCTTTCTCATTTTTTTCCCTCCAATAACCTTTCAATTTTTGAAATAAGAAAGATCTAAACTGCATACCTTCTCTCTGGCAGTAGTACCTTTCCAACTTCATGTCACTGATGGTTTTTCAGAACTTTTTCTTGCTCTTCCCGCAATGTAGATTCGATTCTAGATGGAACTTTTTCTTCCAGTGTACTACCATCCTCTAGTCACTGGGAAGTAGCATAACCCATTGATTGTGACTGTAAAGTTTAAAACAAAAAAGCAAAAGTAAATTACGGCACCAAAGTTACACACTGGAAATCAGTCACAGTACTTTATTGCAGAAAACAAACAGTAAGTGCTTTCACAACTTGATGTTGCTTCATCACACCACATCACTACAACTGATGCTTGGTTAAATACTAAGACAATTAGTATGACATCACAATTTAAAGAAATATTTCCCCACAGACATAAAAACATATACCAATATATATAAGAAAAATTACATAAAAGATATAGAAAAGTATATATATATATATATATATATATATATATATATATATATATATGTAAGAAGCCAACAGTCCCAGAGAGGCTGAGAATAAAAGCTAATAAAACGTAGTGCTAAAATTAGTCAGGCTTATTGTCGTAAATTCCAAAGACACAGTGAAGCCTGATATGACAGAATATCCTAAGTTCTTGCAGTCTAACAAGATATCCAAAGTTCTTACAGTACCTCTGAACGAAGCCTGATATGCAAAGTATTCAAGTTCTTGCAGTCTAGCAGATTGTCCAAGGTGCTTACAGTACCTCTGAGTGAAGTGATATAAAAACACGCTCACACATATCACTCAAACACGCCAAAACACAGAGTCAATGATTCCAAGAACCTGTAGCGTTCAAAAAAGCATGCCGTTGACCTCAGCGACTCATCCGCTGCAAAACAACCTTTCGGTTCGAAGGATATAATACAAGCGATTTCTAAATGCTGTTAAACCACAATTACGAAAAAAGCATTACAATGCTTACAGGAAAAAAGCAATTTTATTGCTGTAGTATTAAATGTATAGGTGTTTTAAAGTTTTTTATATAACATTATGGTTGTATGCAAGCACTGCATAATGCTTGCGCTATATGAAGAATTTACGTTTTTACAAACACGCCCACATTGGGCAATGATTGGATACTAACTATTTTAAATTGTAACCTTGTTCTTTTGATCTTCATTTGTCTGATGAAGCGGCATTCACTAGCCGTGAAAGCGCTTACAATAAAATTGCTTTTTTCCTGTAAGCATTGTAATGCTTTTTTCGTAATTGTGGTTTAACAGCATTTAGAAATTGCTTGTATTATATCCTTCGAACCGAAAGGTTGTTTTGCAGCGGATGAGTCGCTGAGGTCAACGACATGCTTTTTTGAACACTACAGGTTCTTGGAATCATTGACTCTGTGTTTTGGCGTGTTTGAGTGATATGTGTGAGCGTGTTTTTATACCATTTCACTCAGAGGTACTGTAAGCACCTTGGACAATCTGCTAGACTGCAAGAACTTGAATACTTTGCCATATCAGGCTTCGTTCAGAGGTACTGTAAGAACTTTGGATATCTTGTTAGACTGCAAGAACTTAGGATATTCTGTCATATCAGGCTTCACTGTGTCTTTGGAATTTACGACAATAAGCCTGACTAAGATCAACATTTTTTGCATCAAAGGCATTGTTATTTGTGTCTTTTAGCACTACGTTTTATTAGCTTTTATTCTCAGCCTCTCTGGGACTGTTGGCTTCTTACACATATTTTTCTTGGGTTTTTGAAGGTTTATATATATATATATATATATATATATATATATATATATATATATACACACACACACACACAATAAAAGGGATATTTTAAATATTTAAAAAAGGGGAGAAGTCATCTTTAATGGTTATTGGTAATAATCATTAAAAAAAAAAAAATATATATATATATATATATATATATACATATACACACATTTGTGCACATATAACCATAATAATACAATAAAAAACTCATACTTAGTGTTTAAGGTGCCTTGCCTTAAGGTAAGGAACTAATGAGGTACAACCATTCAAACCAGGATATCTGTCTGCTTGTAACTTGGTGATCCATTGTTGTTCTAATTCTTCAGTGTGGTTTTCTATATCACCACCTCTATTTGTCCTTACTATCTGTTGTAAGATTAAAAATTTAAAACAATGACTACTGTCCGTATTCAGGACATGATTAGCTAGAGCATTTGATTGCTTCTGGTTCCGTATGTCCCTTATATGTTCTAACATTCTTTCTTTAAAGCTCCTATTTGTTTTGCCTACATAATAAGCATGGCATACTTGGAAAAACAAAAATAAACAACTTTGGCACTTTTACAATCATAATAATTCTTTGTATAAAGTTTAAAACATTTCACAGGATGAATGAACTCATTTTTAGTGTAGACATGCTGACAAGCAGCACAATTACTGCACAGAAAAGTGCCCTGTCTGTTTGAGAAATTCTTTCTAAACGACTGATGTTCTCTATTACAGAGCTGCTGCTTTAAAGACACACTATTTCTAAAACTGAAGTTTGGGGTGTCACCAACTGTGGAAACCAGACCTGATATTTCATGTAGTAAGTGCCAATTCTTTTTAATAATTTCCGTATACTTATTGATGTCACTTGCAAATCTAAAAACTATTCTAAACTTATTTCTATCAATACTTGTATCATACGATGTACTTTTATCAGCACCATAAGAGCTCATGTATGGTTTACATTTGTAGATCTCAATTTCCATGCATCTGCTATCACTCTAGTAATTTCTGAGCTATAATAGCCTCTTGTTTGAAATTCATCTTGCAATTTATTTAAAGCAACTACTGCCTCTTCATCATTATTATGTAGGTGTAGAGTTCTATAGACTTGTCCTTTAAGGACATTTCTAGGTATGAGTCTCGGGTGCATGCTTGACCTGTGTAGGCAGGCATTAGTTCTTGTGGGTTTGTGATAAATACTAGTTCTTATCTGCTTTAAGTCAGTATGGGTGACACTCACATCCAAAAGGTCAACACACGTATCAGAAAAAGTAAAGGTAAACGTCAAAAAGTCTGTAGTACTATGCAAGTAATCAATGAAATTACTGATATTTCCACCATGCCCTTTCCACAAGACAAAAACATCATCCACGAAACGTACGTACCAGAGAATATAGCCAAAAAATGGATTAACATCTGACAAAACATATTGTTCTTCCCATCGTACTAATGACAGATTGGCGTAGCTGTTAGCACACGAAGTGCCTATAGCTACGCCAATCTTCTGTAGAAAAAATTGATCCTGAAAGGTTACAATGTTATTTTCAAGTATAATCTCCAATAGTGCACAGACTAGCATAATCTTATTAGTAGTCAGCTTCTTATTCATATCGAGGAATTCTCTTATTTTTTCAATTCCCCAAACATTTGGAATACTAGTAAAAAGAGATTCAATGTCCATGGTAAGGAATACAAATTCTTCATCATTATCAATGGTTTCCATTCTATTTTGCAACCGCTGTAAAAACATTTTTGTATCTCTAAGAAATGTATACCAGCTATCCAAGAACTCATGTAAAATACCTTCTACATAAATAGATAGGGGCTCAGTGCACCATCCTGCTCCTGATACGATGGAATGTAAAGGAGGAACCGTGGGATGTTTATGGATTTTAGGGAGTCCATAAATCCTAGGAACTAGAGGTTTTTGTACTGAAAAATAATTGCATAAGGATTCATCAATTAGTCCTGTAATCAATAAATCAAACACTAAAAAGGACACTTTATCAATGATAGCTATTACAGCTGTTTTTGTCAGCATTTGATAGGTACAAGTATCTAATAGCAAAACCTACATCTGGTTAACATATAAATCTTTGTCCATTAATACAATTTTACCACCTTTATCTGCTTGTTTAATAATAAGGGAATGTAAATCCTGCAATTCATGTAGAGCCCTATATTCTTCTGCATTTAAATTGTGAAAGGTGCAGCCTTGCATACCAGGAGTGTAAGCTTCATTAAAAGCATTTTCACAGATATCTAAAAATCTTTGTATGCCTGGAGGGGTAGGAGGTACAAAAGTGCTAGGTTTCTTGTATATATTTACATTGACATTTTCATTGTTACGAAACATGCATTTTAACGATAAATTCCTACCAAGCAATTTCAAGTCTGTTAACATTTCAGTTAAATCTGCCTTCCTGGCAGGTATAAAAGACAAACCCTTCTTAAGCAAACTATTTTGTTCATTAGTTAGAGTAAAGGAAGAAATGTTAACAATAAGATCAGTCAAGTCTCTGATTTTTTTCTGGGCTTTTTCTTGGCTCTTCCCACTTTGAAGATTCAAGCTTTGACGAACCTTCTTTTTCCTGTGTACCGCCCTCCTTTCACCACTAGGTGGCAGCATACACCCATTGATTTTGAGTGTAAAGTTAAAAAAAAAGACCTGCAGTAAATCCACTAACCAGCCTCATGCCTTATGTATTCAATTTATAGTTCTCTCTTCCCTACACTACAGATTCTGTACACTTTTCCAACTCTATCTCATTCTTTCCCTCCAACAATCCCATATGTATACCTTTGCAATTTTTGAAATAAGAAAGTTCTAAACTGCATACCTTCTCCCTGGCTGTAGCACCTTTCCAACTTCAGGTCACTGATTGTTTTTCTGTACTTTTTCTTGGCTCTTCCCGGTCTGTAGATTGAAGTCTCAATGAAACTTCTTCTTCCAGTGTACCACCCTCCTCTCACCACTAGGTGGCAGCACACATTCATTGATTGAGACTGTAAAGTTTAAAACAAAAAATACCTGCAAAAAATCCTCTATCCACCCTCATGCCTTACGTATTGTATTTATAATTCTCTCTGCCCTACAGTACAGATTCTGTTGACATTTTCACTTCTTTCTTATTTTTTCCCTCCAATAATCTCATATGTATACCTTTGCAATTTTTAAAACAAGAAAGTTCTAAACTGCATATATTCTCCCTGGCTGTAGCACCTTTCCATCTTCAAGTCATTGGTTATTTTTCTGGACTTTTTCTTGGCTCTTCCCACTCTGTAGATTCAAGTCTCAATTAACCTTTTTCTTCTAGTGTACCATCCTCCTCTCCCCACTAGGTGGAACCATACACCCATTGCTTGTGACTGCAAAGTTTAAAACAAAAAACATCTGTAGTAAATCCTGTAACTAGTCTTGTGCCTTATGTATAGTATTTATAATTCTCTCTGCCGTACAGTACAGATTCCATGGACTTTTCCACCTCTTTCTCATTTTTTCCTGTGAATAATCCCATATGTATACTTTGGCAATTTTTGAAATAATAAAGTTTAAACTACATACCTTCTCCATGGGTGGAGCACCATTCCAACTTCAGGTCACTGAATGTTTTTCTGTACCTTTTCTTGGCTCTTCCAGGTCTGTAGATTCGAGTCTCAATGAACCTTCTTCATCCAGTTTACCACCCCCCTCTCGCCACTAGGTGGCAGCATACACAAATTGAATTAGACTGTAAAGTCTACAACAAAAAAGACCTGCCATAAATCCTCTAACAAACCTCATGCCATACATATAGTATTTATAATTCTCTCTCCCCTACACTACAGATTCTGTAAACTTTTCCACCTCTTTCTCATTTTTTCCATCCAATAATACCATATGTATACCTTTGCAATTTTTGAAATAAGTAAGTCCTAAACTGCATACCTTCACCGTGGCTGCAGCATCTTTCCAACTTCAGGTCACTGATTGTTTTTCTCGACTTTTTCTTGGCTATTCCAGCTCAGTAGAATTGAGTCTAGATGAACCTTCTTCTTCCAGTATACCACCCTCCTCTCACCACTAGGTGGCAGCATGCATCCTCTGATTGTGACTGTAAAGTTAAAAACAAAAAAAGACGTGCAGTAAATCCTCTTTCCAGCCTCATGACTTATGTATTGTATTTATAGTTCTCTTTGCCTTACACTACATATTATCTGGACTTTTCCACATTTTTTTCATTTTTTCCATCCAGTAGTCCAATATGTATACTTTTCCAAATTTTGAAATAAGAAAGTGTTAAACTGCGTGCCTTCTCCCTGGCTGCAGTACCTTTCCAACTTCAGATCACTGATTATTTTTCTGGACGTTTTCTTGGTTCTTCCCACTCTGTAGTTTCAAGTCTAAATGAACCTTCTTCTTCCAGTGCACCACACTGCAGTCACCAGTAGGTGGCACGATACACCCATTGATTATGACTGTAAGGTTTAAAACAAAAAAAGTCCTGCAGTAAATCCCCTAACCGGGCTCATGCCTTGTGTATACTATTAATAATTCTCTCCGCCCTACACTACATATTCTGTGGAGTTTCAACCTCTTTTTCATTTTTTTCCATATAATAGTCTCATATGTATACCTTTGCAATTTTTGAAATAAGAAGATTTTAAACTGCAAAACTTTTCCCTAGCTGTAGCACCTTTCCAACTTCAGCACACTGATTGTTTTATTGGACTTTTTCTGGTCACTGATTGTTTTTCTGGAATTTTTCTTGGCTTTTCCCTCTGTGTAGATTGGAGTCTCGATTAATTTTCTTCTTCAAGTGTACCACCCTCCTCTCACCACTAGATGGCAGCATACACCCATTGCTTGTGACTGTAAAGTAGAAACAAAAAAGACCTGCAGTAAATACTACTACCAGCCTCATGCCTTACGTATCATATTTATAATTCCCTCTGCCCTAAGCTACATATTCTGTGGAGTTTTCCACCTCATTCCCATTTTTTCCCTCCAATAATCCCACATGTACACTTTTGCAGTTTCTGAAATAAGAAAGTTCTAAACTGCATACATTATTCCTGGCTATAGCACCTTTCCAACTTCAGCTCACTGATTGTTTTTCTTTACTTTTTCTTTGCTCACCCCACTCTGTAGATTTGAGTCCCAATGAACCTTTTTCTTCCAGTGTACCACTGTCCTCTGGCCAGTAGGTGGCAGAACCACCCATTGATTGTGACTGCACAGTTTAAAACAAAAAAAAAGACCTGCAGTAAATCCTTTAGCCAGCCTTATGCCTTACATTTTGTAGTTATACTTCTCTCTGCCCTACACTGCAAATTTTGTGAACCTTTCTACCTCTTTCTCATTTTTTTCCCACAAATAATCCCATATGTATACTTTGGCAATTTTTGAAATAAGAAAGTTCTAAACTGCATACCTTCTCCCTGGATGTAGTCCCTTTGCAACTTCAGGTCACTGATTGTTTTTCTGACCTTTTTCTTGGCTCTTCCCACTCTGTAGAATCTAGTCTCAATAAACATTCTTCTTCCAGTGTACCACCCTTCTCTCACCATTAGGTGGCAACATGCACCCACTGATTTGACTGTAAAGTTTTAAACAAAAAAGATGTGGACTAAATCCTCTAAGCAGTATTATGCCTTAAGTATTGTATTTAAAATTACCTCTGCCCTACACTACAGATTCTGATGACTTTTTCACCTCTTTCCCATTTTTTCTGTCCAGTAATCCCATATGTATACCTTTGCAATGTTTGAAATAAGAACGGTCTAAACTGCATATCTTCTCCCTGGCTGTACCACCTTTCCAACTTCAGGTCACTGATTGTTTTCTGGACTTTTTCTTGGCACTTCCCACTCTGTAGATTTGAGTCCTGATGAGCCTTCTTCTTCCAGTGTACCACCATCCCCTCACCACTAGGTGGCAGCATATACCCATTGATTGTGACTGTAAAGTTTAAAAGAAAAAAAAACCTGCAGTAAATTCTCTAACCAGCCTCAAACCTTACGCATCATATTTATAAGTCTCTCTGCCCTACACTACAGATTCTTTGGACTGCTCCACCTCTTCCTCATTTTTCCCTCGAATAATCCCATATGTATACCTTTGCAATTTTTGAAATAAGAAAGTTTCAAACTGCATATCTTCTCCCTGCCTGCAGCACCTTACCAACTTCAGGTCACTGATTGTTTTTCTGGACTTTCTTGTCTTTCCCGCTCTGCAGATTGAAGTCTCAATGAACCTTCTTCTTCCAGTGCACCACCCATTTCTCACCACTAGGTCAAGGCATATACCCATTGATTGTGACTGTAAAGTTTAAAACAAAAAAGACCTTCCATTAAATCCTCTCACCACCTTCATGCCTTGCATGTTATATTTATAATTCTCAATGCCCCACACTACAGATTATGTGGACTTTTCCACCTCTTTCTCTTTTTTTTCCATCCAATAATCCCATATGTATACCTTTGCAATTTTTGAAATAAGAAAGTTATAAACTGCATAACTTCTCTGTGGTTGTAGCACATTTCCAACTTCAGGTCAGTCATTGTTTTTCTGGACTTTTTCTTGGCTCTTTCCACAATGTAGATTCAAGTCTTGATGAACCATCTTCTTTTAGTGTACCACCCTCCTTTCACTACTAGGTGGCAGCATACACTCATTGATTGTGACTGTAAGGTTTAAAACAAAAAAGACCTGCACTAAATCCTCTAACTAGCCTCATGCCTTACGTATTGTATTTATAATTCTCTCTGCCCTACACTACAGATTCTGTGGACTTTTCCACTTCTTTCTAATTTTTTCCTGCAAATAATCCCATATGTATACTTTGGCAATTTTTGAAATAAGAAAGTTATAAATTGCATACATTCTCCCTGGCTGTATCAACTTTCCAACTTCAGGTCACTAATTGTTTTTCTCAACTTTTTCTTGGCTCTTCCAGCTCTCTTAAGTTGAGACTTGATGAACCTTCTTCTTCCAGTGTACCACCCTCCTCTCACCATTAGATGGCATCATACACCTATTCATTGTGACTGTAAAGTTTAAAACAAAAAACACTTGCACTAAATCCTAAAACCAGCCTCATGCCTGATGTATTATATTTATAATTCTCTCTGCCCTACACTACAGATTCTGTGGACTTTTCCACCTCTTTCTCATTTTTCCCTCCAATAATCCCATATGTATACCTTTGCAATTTTTGAAATAAGAAAGTTCTAAACTGCATACTTTCACCCTAGCTGTAGCACCTTTCCAACTTCAGGTCACTGATTGTTTTTCTGGACATATTCTTGGCTCTTCCCACTATGTAGATGTGAGTCTCGACAAACTTTCTTCTCTCAGTACACCACCCTCCTCTCACCACTCCTTGGAGGAATACACCCATTGATTGTGACTTTAAAGTTTAATACAAAAAAGATCTGAAGTAAATCCTCTAACCAGTCCCATGCCTTGCGTATTGTATCTCTCTGCCCTACAGTACAGATTCTGAAGACTTTTCCACCTCTTTCTCATTTTTTCCCCTCCAATAATCCCATATGTATATCTTTGCAATTATTGAAATAAGAAAGTTCTAAACTGCATACCTACTCCCTGGCTATGTCACCTTTCCAACTTCAGGTCACTGATTGTTTTTCTGGACTTTTCTTGACTCTTCCCGCTCTGTACATTCGAGACTCGACAACTTTCTTCTTCCAGTGTACCAACTTCTTCTCGCCACTAGGTGGGAGAATACACCCATTGATTGTGACTGTAAAGTTTAAAACAAAAAAGACCTGCTGTAAATCCTAAAACCAGCCTCATGCCTTACATATTATATTTACAATTCTTTCTGCCCTACACTACATGTTCTGTGGACATTTCCACCTCTTTCTCATTTTTTTCCTTCTAATAATCCCATATGTATACTTTTGCAATTTTTGAAATAAGAAAGTTCTAAACTGCTTACATTCTCCCTGGCTGTAGAACCTTGGCAACTTCAGGTCACCAATTGTTTTTCTGGACTTTTTATTTGCTCTTTCTACTCTTTAGATTTGAGTCTCGATGAACATTCTTCTTCCAGTGCACCACAATCCTCTCATGTCTAGGTGGAGGTATACATCCGTTGATTGTGACTTTAAAGTTTTAAAA